>NW_009189432.1:0-14891 GCF_000690835.1 Fulmarus glacialis | reverse complement strand
TATAAGGAAGAAATTTTTTACAATGACGGGGGAAAAACACTGGAGCAGGTTGCCCAGAGAGGTGGTACATGCCCCATCTCTGGAAACATTCAAGGTCAGGTTGAACGGGGCTCTGATTCTAGTTGAAGATGTCCCTGCCCACAGCAGGGGGGTTGGACTTCCAATCCAAACTATTCTATGATTCTATGATTCTATGATAATTGACTAGCTTATCAAGAGAATAAGCTAAAAATTGTGCAGCTTGGATCTTGGGTTTTGTAGAACCAGCTACATTTTTGATTGGGTTCTGGAAATAGCGCTTTACAGTTCTATGGCTCATGTTTCAGTGTTGTTGGAAACTCACAATTTGTAAATGGATGGGAAAAGAGGAGTTGTTCCTGAAACACTCCATTTTATATATTCTCTTGTGAGGATAAAGTGGAATTGAGAAAATTAATGCATCTGTTTGATAAGAACCTTGCTTTTACTTCATTCTGCTGAGCCTAAAATGTTGTGTAACATTCCACAGTAAACAGCTTTAATATTTTGAAGCACCACTCATCTACCAAATTTCAATTGCTCTACAGATGTTTATTACAAGAAGGATGTCAATGTAACAATCTCATAAATGTTATCTTTGAGACGACTGTCATGGATCATAAGTGAATCACAAAAAAAACCAAATCAATATTCTGCAAGCTAAATTTTGCATTTGAAAAGGTAAATGGTGAAATACTGAAACAGTATTTGACAACTGACTTTCTTCATGTCTTTTCCAAGCAACTTTGACTGTTATGTTTCTGAAGGTGAAAAAAGTCAAACAAAGCAAAAAAGTTAAAAAAAAATGTTTTTCAAACAAAGCTTTTGTTAAAAAGTGAGAATGGAAGTATGGTATTCACGATGCTCAGAGAAGTCACAAATACTCTGTGACAGAACACACATTCTCCCTTCAGTGAAAACAAGTCTTTGCCACCATTAGCAATACCTCAACAGCTTGCAGCTTGGTCTCATGTCAGGCTGAAGCATCAGGCTTGTCATCCTTTCATTCCCTCCTGCTTGCCAAAGCAGTACCCCAGTTTTACACCTTCACTTTTCTGTCACCAAACTCCCAGAGTAAAACACCAGTCCCCATCCCTTGCAGCCTTTGCAAGTACTCTCTGTCTTTCCAGCCCCAGTAGTTACCAACAGATCAGCTGCAACTGCCTGTACAAAGGAGCCCACCCGAGCTGCACTCAGTTACTTGGATTGGTAATTGACTCTGTGAAGAACCTCACCCCATATTTCGGAAAATTTCTTGTGCTACCACAAGTAGCACATTTAATTAAAACATTTCCCCTTGTTCTTAACCCATCTTAATTTAGTCATAGCTCAGACATAATACTAATGGCTTCAAATATTTTATAGCCTGACAGTCAAACTAGCTCAGATGGAGCAATGGATAACACAGTTGTTGGTGCTGTATTATATGCATAGTCTTCCCCTCCTTTACCCCCAACTTCATTTTGCTCAGTTTCAAGCAACTAACTGAAAAATATGAATTATGAGCCTTTTTTGGGAGGTGTCTCTTACTCCACAAAAATAGATGTCTATGGATCTGAGAGAGTTAGATGCAGTAGTAAGAGAGGCAAAAGGCTTCTCCATGCATTCTTTCTGAAGTTGCAGTACTGACAGGGGTTTATTAATTTGCTTAACCAGTCCTAAATTTAAAAATATACTGGTTTTCAGTAGAAAAGCACCACTCCCCTTCCAGTCTCTGTTTGTTTGATTAGGAAACATTTCATGATATGCTTAAAAAAAATGAGAGGGAGGCATATCTATAGTGCACGTCTATTGATTTGTCCTCATAGTCTCATGTTTAAATATTAATTTTATGTCCTTAACTTCACTTGCTCCAAACTTTCCTTTGTTGATTTCTTTATTCACCATTGAATTGAAGTGGGTAAACGAAATATTTGCCAAATTAAAAATGAATAATTAAATTTACCTGCAGCTCCAGTTCTGCCATCCATGTACTTTCTGGCTATGTTATACTTCTAGTTATCTTTCACATACATACTTCTTTTCATTAACAAGGTCTGGCAAAGCATGAACAACTCCCAGTGAATGCAATTGTGCAGAGCCATTGTTGTTCAGTCAACAATGAAGGCAAGGGAGCACAAAGTAGAAGGAAGGGGTTAGGGCAATTGGAGGCATGTCAGTAACCAAATTTGAAATAAAATTTAAAAAAAAAAAAAGCAAAAGATGAAATGGAGAGTACCAGAGGCCCTCCTTTTCTCCCCAGAAGTCCCCTGACTCTCTCTGCTGAGTCACCTTGAGCATAACTCTTCCTTTAACTCCTCACATTGAGCCCTAGTATGACTGAGGTGACTCACTCTCATCACAACTGCTTTACACAGCAACCGTAGCACAAAATTCATTTCCCCTCCCCACTCGGAGGTTTGACCTTCAAAGTCTGTTCTAGCTATTAGAAAGCACTACCTCCTTTTATGCCATCTGACATAGAAATGACTGAAGATTTTCCAAGAGAGTTTTGTTTTCTGTCCTGCTACACATATCTAATAATCTAATCTGTTTCACAATCTCATCAGTATATGTGAACATTCACCGAGTGACCATTCTTACAACTTTACTTATCGATTCAATGTAATGCTTACCCATAATTCTGCTAGAGCACATACTGAGCATGCTGTGAAATTGAACCTTGATTGGCAGATTGATTAGCAGAAATTTGACTCTGTCAATTAAGGACAAATTATCTAAGGATTGTTCATTAATGACAATGAAGGACAGGTTTCAACTCCAATAGAAGGATTACTATCATAAAGGTATAAACATCTATTCAAAGCTGTGCATAAAGTAGGATGTAATTAATTGTACCAGATAAAATTAAAAACATGCAAGTGTAATAAGGATTTAATTGCAGTGCTACAATTCTGGTAGAGCATGACACCTGTACAAAGAAAGAGATTTTCATCCAACACTTTACATAATCTTAGTGGTTTGGTTTTTTTTTTTTTTTGGCTAGGGCAGGCTATGACATAATAAAATTGAATGTGTCTAGTTTTCAATTTAAAGTGTCTTCCTACAACAGACAAAATATTGATCTTAATTTTGACTTATTCTGCTGTCAAATAATATAAATATTACTAAAATAATCAAAGAAATTATTTTGATGAAATGCTCAACTGATTGTGCACATTGCCAGTGTTTATCACAGTAACACATAGTCCAACAACAACTTATGTTTTAAAAACACATTTTGGTTATAATTTAGCTTAAAAAAATTAAATTCTAAAAGATTTAGGATACTTATATTCAGCAGAAATTGTCCTTAAAAATATTCTTATCACTGAACTACGTGAGAATCAGAGTTTCTATGCATGGGCACAAGTGCTAAATAGCCTTAATAAAGTAGTTACAAAAAAAAAAAAACAAACTTGCGTAAATAAAGAAGAAATCCTTTAAACTGATTGTAACAGACAGAAGAGTTGTTCTGCTTGGTGCTTCAGGACTCAGCTGGCTAAGTGGCACTGGCAGAGCTGCTACAGTTCCATAGTTCTGGAACAAGCCATAGCAAAACCCTAAACACTGACTGGAAGTCAAAGCAAGCTGTCCAAGCAATGCACTAATCTGCAGTGTGTAAGACACTGAGTAGTACAGGATCCCAAGCAAACATTGAGACAATCAGCTCTGAAGAAGGTCAGTTCAATTTATTTCTTGATTTCACAATTTTTCCCATATCTTCCCACTTTAATCCGTATTATATGCATGTATTCATGCATTTTTGCCATATAAAATGCTTCAAACATTCAGCCTCATGAGAAAAATCCATCTCAAGGGATTTCAAGGCCAAACTCCTCATCAGACAGGCTGTAATGTTACACCTTCAGATACCACTTCTCACTCATCAAAATTTCTATAGAAGTGAAAATGCTTATCTTTTATATATATGCATATATTGTATTGACATCATTAGAGAAATCTAGCAAAACATACCAGTGCTGTATAGCAGCACTGCATAGCAGCAATAGGTTTACATAGTACTGCCACTCACTTAGTGATCTTATCCATCCAGATCAGAAAGTGCCATGCCAGCAGAACTAGTAATATCCCCATAAAAGCTATACAAGACAGGACAACTGTACTTGATGTAGAACATCTATATCTTCCAGCTATCATATCAGTCAAATGGCCACTGACAAAATAATTAGTTTAAAGCTAAAGTGTAAAAAAAAAAAGTTCAATGATTGAATAATTTCTGTTATAATCACCTGCACCAAGCAATGATAAAGATAGATCAACACAGGAGGGGAAAACAGTATCTTTTTTACTTCACAGAATAGTTTGCTTGATAGTAACTAATTTTTCAATAAATAAGTCTGTAGAGCATGAACGCAATTGCTGTGCTGGGTTAATATTACTAATAGTTTACTGCACTTTTCTATCCATCTTCCACATTTGTAATATATTTGAGGCAGTCTATTCCAAACAAGATGCAGCAGCATATTCTCTCATTCTGTTCTGGAGTGTTGTCTGCTCTCACTTAAAACCAGACTCATCCTGAATGACCTGCGTCAGGTGCAGCAGGGGCCCGAGGCTCCCCAGGTCCCTCAGGGCAGGACCCTGTAGCCAGGGCTTCTCCCACTGTCCCAGTCAGGAGTGGGGCAGCTGGGGAGCACTGTTGGCACCCCCAGCCCCGGGCATCGGGCATCTCCCTGGTGTGGCGGTGCGTTCTTACCCCCCCTTTCTTCCCTGGGCCACTTGTTGATCTGGGCTGCCTGTTGATCTCAGAAATTTCCATGAAACCTTGGCCTTGGTGTGTTGAAGTCTGGCAGCTGAGCGCTCCTTGACTGTATCAGGAACTCTGCATAGCTGAGGCTGGGAACATACTCCTACTGCCTGGCCCAGGTGTCCAGTAGAACAACACTGAAACCTTGAAAAAATTTTTTAGTAAGTACCACCTGGGACTGTGGCCAGGATGGAAATTTATGGATGACTAAAGCCAACCATCTTGTGAACCTACAAACGGTGGTCCTAAGTGAGGCCTTTTGAGCTCTCCTGGACCGCAGCGGGCTGCACCCAGCATCTCCCTCTGAATGGGACGCCTCTCACAGCTTGCGATCTTTCGGGCCTGCGATATTCGGAGGACCGTTGCGTCCTGGGCTGAGTCCCCTTCGAAACTCAACCCTTTCGCCCATTGAGAGGGAATGCCTAGACATTCGACGTGAATATTTCTTCACTGAAATCAAGGAGAATTTTTAACAGGTATACCTTCTGTATATTTTTATAGATATAGATATATATGTTTCTCTCTGTGTGTGGACTGATAGTAAGCATAATCTGTAATTAAGTTGTGATTGTAGTAGACTTACTAACTCACTTTGCAAATATTGAATTAGTTAATGATTAAGCGTTACTAAAGTTTGTAAATGATTAGTTGATAATTAAGTGTTGCTAAATTGTGAATGAAACCTAGACTGCTGCCAAACACATACAGTCCCTGAAATATAAACCCTTAAATAATTTTCCTTTATATGTTTCATCCGTGTAATAAGTAATAGAGTGAACCTTGCCATCGACTTCTGTTAGGTTGCACCTTTATAAATCTCTATTAAAATCACTTTCTGCTAATATCTTTGATGGTGATTCTTTAAGAGGCCTCTAAACCACTCATTCGCGACACCTGGGGACAGGCAGGGCAGGGCTGTGGAGAGCTGGATACTGGCCCTGATATGGCATTGCTGGGGCAGGGACTGGTGGCCCCAGGGGGCTGAAATGGGGCCCTGGGCATGATGGGGGGAGCCCCGGGAATGTGGGCAGGGACAGCAAGAACTAACAGTACCCTCAGGGCCCTGACAACCCACACCTCAATGTTGGACACTATTTTCTGTACAAAATTGCAGAAAAACTGAAGAATCCAGCCAGTATAATCTGTTATAGCAGCTCTCTCTTTTGGCTTTGTAGGTACTATAGACAGTACCTATAACAGCTGTATTCACATACAGTTTAAATGGGGAGGGATTCTCCACAGGAAACAAATGCCTGTGACTATATATTCAGACCTACTCTTGATCTATTGCAGTACCAACACATTCCTTCTGGTAAGGATTTTTTTTGACATCTAGGGATTCTTTTTTTTTTAAATACTCAGAACAATCTTTTGCAGGAAAATTCCAGATTCAGTGAAAAATTCCTCAGAGCTCACCCATTCCAGTCAGTTTTCTGACAGAAGAAATGAAAAAGCAGGTGGAACAACCATTTTCCACATAATTTTCTGTATCTTGAGGAGAAGGAAGAGTTCCTCCTTTTTCAATTCACACAATCACAATCTCAACTTTTTCCCCACTTAAATGTAGGGGCACGTGTAGCGAAAAAACAGGATTATACAAATACAATCACCTTAACTATTTTACTATTTTCTATTTGGGAATACAACTTTAGTATTTAATTTATCTTGCTTATAAATTCGGTTCATTTTCAGCTGAAGTTTTCTGCCTCCTCTTCCCCCAGTGCTTTCTCACTCCAGTTTTCATGCAATTTAAATGAGAGACTCAAGGACTGATCTCTTGATTAGCTTATGCAAAAGCTGTATTCATCTTTCTGCATTGCTCATTGCCACTTTAGGGAGGGAACAAAACCAAATAAATATGTACCTCTCACTAAAGCTGAAAATAAGTTATATCTGTTTGCATTTGAGTTGGGTATTTTCATTTACAGAGTTATAGGGGTTTCCTCCCTCAGCCAACGCTATTTGGATATTTGTTTACCACGAATTGCCTGCCTTTCCTGTACACTGGAATGATAAAGTTCTGTGGACCAGTTTTATGCCACCTAACTTAGGTTAAAAAGCATTTAGAGAGATTATACTCCTACGATACCTTTGGACATGGTGATTAGGATCATGTGTGGACTTAAGCTCCCCCATAAAAGAACCATTTATTCTCCAATGACCTCTCAAAGGTTATGCATAGTTTCGCCCCTAATTTGGGCACCTCCATCGGTCCTTTGAGGAAAAACACACTATGTCTTTGCCACTATACTAAGACATCAAGACCACCACAAATATAAAGTATGTCAAATCACTAAAAGTGATTTTTTTTTAACGTAAATACATTTCTGTCTGCTAGTTTATGCTAGCTGTTCTGTATCAGTTAAGGATTGTACATTTTCTCATCATTGCCTGACTATAATTAAACTGGTATGTAGTAAGCCTGGACTGATTTGAAGGATAAAATGTTTCTCTAGACAGAAGTAGTTCCCTATAATGACACCAGATTTCTAAACTGTTTTTTCCAAAACTACCTATAATTTTTTAATATTAAGTATTTCCTTGTTATGAAGGAAATGAGATAAAAATTCCTGCTTATCCATGCTGTCTTTTGCATTTCTAATGCAGACTTAAGTGAAAACACAGATCTACTGCTTAAAGTAGTCACTTTGAAACACATGCTCATATATCATTCTAAGAATTATTTTTCTTTTACTAAGGGATTACACAAATAGCAAACCTGTATTTTTGTGACAGCAATTCCTGAAAAATACTAACTTATGTCAAGCTGGTACAGTCTAAAATGCTCAGCACATGCTATCCTTTTATTTCAGAAGTGTCAATGACTACAAAAATGCACATTAATTTATGCTATTTTAAAATAGAGTCTCTTGAGACTGTGTAGAACAACCACCCTAGAACTACATTAATTTGACCAAAAGGAGTAAGAAAACACAGTTAGTAATTGAGTGAACTTCCTTCAAAAACATCCTCTGGGAATTTGTAGATCTAGCCATCTGAAAAGCCCTGACTTACAGACATCACATGTATCTACTGTTCAACTTATATCTGATAGCAAAATGAAAATTATTAGGAGAGACAGAGAGCCCAACAGCCCTGCATGATGTTAGTTTTGAAGGAAGGAGGAAGGCATGAATACCACAAAAATGTCTCTGTCAAGTTAGAATTGCCTGGATTGGTAAGAAAGGATGCTACAAGGCAAGCTCTCCTTCTGTCCTATTCCTCATCCCTTTCCTTCTCACTCAACCACTCCATCTCCACCACTCTTATTCCCAATTACCTTATGCTTAATGCTACTGACTGTCCACTCCAAAATGCCAATCACTGAGCTATAGGATGATTTGGTTACAAGAAAACCTGTTAAATATAAATAGGCACAGAGAGAATGGAAGAGCAGCTGCAGCCAGGAATCTTTTGCTGTAGCAAACGCCTCTTCAAACATATTCTTACATACTACTCTTCCCTTTCAAAATAGGCCAACTTTCATTTCAAAATGGATCTCAAAAACTTCAGAAGATACAATTGTCTAAAATCCACTTGGGTTTCTGGAGGCAGAAAAACAAGACATGCTAAAGAAAGCAAGGTGATGAATAGTGGCTCTGAGAGATTTTGTTTTCTTTCATGGATAAATGGACAAAATTAGTTCAGTTTCTGAGTAAGATTTCCTTAAATTCCATTGGCCAAAATCTCACTTCCTGAAAACTGTGAATAAAGTAATCTGTTAAAAAGTTTCACTTAAAACAACAAAAAACCCCACTACCCACTAGTTTAAATCAGCTAAGAACCTGATCCCACATTTTCTCTGTCACTCTGCTAACCAGAAAATAAAAGTCTATTATTTCTATGTAGAAATAAAAGCCTTATTTCTACAGAAACTCTACAAATTCTTAAACTTGCAAAAACTTCTTAAGGCTTAATCATTATTAATAGCAAATTCCAAGTGAGAAATGACTGCATTTAGAATACAGCCCAAGTCATGCTGAGTAGTAAAATTGCCTTCTTACCCCCTTTTTTTTTGCTCAGATAAAGAAGTGAAGTGATGTCAGTTCACACAAGGGAAAAAAAAAAGAAATTCAGTGAGCTAACAAGATGCTAACAAGCATCACCTAAAAACAAACTTGAAGTACCCCTCAAAGATCCATACTCAAATACCACAAAAAATTGAGGTAAATGCTTGTGCAACAGAAAGACCTTAAAGAATGTAATGAAGTTTAACAAATCCTGTCAAACCAAAAGTTAAATAAGTTCATTAAGGGAAGTAAGAGCACTGTGCATTTTGTACTTCTCTACAGAACTGGAATGGTGTTAGTTTTGATATGAGAGCTGATCCCAAGCAAAGTTTGGAATCAAATGGTGCAGATGCCCTGTACTGCCTACATAATTCTCCAGCTCTGTCACAATACTCTTCCAGAAGATCCAGCCTCCACAAAGGTTACTGCAATTGCTGACATATCCTCACTTCCCAGGGAGCAGTAAAGGACTGCCTGCAGTGCCTGCTAACACCTCTCATATCTGTCATACAAGAAAACCAAGAAAACACATGGAAATTCTTTATCACTGCCAGAGTTTTAAGCAACATCAACAAAATATTGTGGCATATCAGTGCCATGAGCACTGTGACAGAACTTCAAAATGGCACTATAGAGACCCTAAGGCATCTATCTGCTCTGACTGAACTGGGCTTATCTTTAGAGATGTAGCTGTTTCTCCTGTTTCTTAGGAGAAGAAATCAATTCAGTAAATCCAGTCCTGTGCCTCTGTTCCATCTGCCTCTCTTACCGTTAAGCCCTAAATTACCATCACTTTTACAGTGCATAGATCTAAGATCAACCAAATTTGTTTGACTGGGTTTTTTACTATCATGGAAACACAGGCATATTATACCTTTGCATTTAAAATCTCTGAGAGAATTTCTACACAAATGCTTCACGTATAGATGACTGAAGATAAATAGATAAAACTGTGCCTGAGATGAACTTTACTTCCAGAATCACAGCAATGCTAATTCTCCCTACCTCCTACTTACGAGGCGCAGATCTAGCACAAATAAAACTATTATAGTTTCTACTGAGCTGGCATGTGAGATACCCGTACAAGGATATCTTGTGGCAGTGTGCACCTGACTGGACTGTCTGATTTATAGTTTCATATATAGTTTTCCATGTTGTGGCACCTGACATGTTACAGCATGCAAATGATTGACCCAGATTTACAGAATCTTGAGGTGAGAGTTTACAACAGTGCTCAAATGAATGTAGGAGTGAAGCATTCTACAGTAGCTTTGTATGAAAACCTCTACTGAGCAAGTGGGTACATCATACCCCACAGTAGATTTCATTAATTCCCAAATTTGTTAAGCATCTCTTTTATCTTCTGGTCCAGCATTGCTGCCAAATCCCAGCAGCTGTATTCCTACAGTTTCATAGTTGTCTTTGGTGTTTTGACAGTCTTGGTGAGTCTGTTGTCACAGACAAGGATGTTCCTAGCTCCAGTGGGAACTGGCAACCACCTCAGTTGTGGCAGTTAAAACCAACATGTATTGTAAGGAGGGTCCTAAACTGCCACCTTTCACAGTCAAGTGTATTAAATGATAAGCAATGACAACGGAGTTTTATACTCCCAGCTGTGAACTGCTCCAGCTAAAGGCTTGACACATGATGCTTCCACATTTTTTCTGTTACAGGGGTAGTAACCTCAGGTGGATGAGAAGGGATGAAGAGCTATCAGATACAGGTATCAGTCTAGTCTGATGCAAGACCAGAGCTCATAACTCAAAGCCTTATTTTCATGCCTAAAGAGGGGATGCTCTTGGTTTACAAGGTTACAAGCCATGTTTCTGTAACTAGGTACAGCATGTGTATCTCAGGTTTCTAAAAGTCATACGTTATATGCTACATAAACTTGGGAAGATCCACTTGACAAATATATAGTTATTTGCTCAAGGATCTCAAAGTGATTTAAAAACATAATTGTGAGTCTCCAGTTTAGGGTGTACACTCTTAAACATAAAGAATCACATCAAAGTATTTGGCGTGGCAAAAAAAAATAGAAATTCAGACATGGCATTTTTGTCCATTGTTTGTTTGGGAAAAAAATGGGAAGGTTTAGGATTCTCTTTGCAGTAAATGAAATAACTCTTGCATAAAACTACTGAGAAAGAGAGATGTAGGTTTTCCAGTCTTTTCCTGGTTGTACACATCAGTTTTCTCAACATTTCATTCTGGGCATTACAAGAAATAAAACCAAGAAATATTCTTCCATGTCTTATATCTTTTTATCATTTTGTTTTAATAAAAAACCACAGCACTTTGGTAAAGTCCTGTGTATGTCACATTGGCATGTTTACTCTATGTACATACTGGTCTATTAATGAGAGGTTTTCATTTGATCAGTTGTCATGGAAGAATTGTAGCTATTGCTGAAACAGCATGGTTAAATGAATGCAGCTATAATAGCGGCTAAAACCCTGAATTAGTCCTAGTTTCACTCATTGATAAGGTACTAATCTTTTCTTATGCATCTTCAGAAATATGCAAAAAAAGAAAAATACACAGATGTTAACAAGCAAGACTAACAGAAGCACTAAGTGATAATCAACCTATATTTTTATCTAAGCACAGCAGGCTCAAGATTTTAATGCAAATTAACTGTTAACAAGACGTTAATAACCCAATTGTATACGCTAATGTAAAGCCCATGAATATTTGTTCTAAGAAACACTTGGACTATGGGTGATGGCTTTCCATCACCATTGCTTTTTTTAAAATTGCATGGGAACATTTTTTTTCTAGTGATTGCAGCCTACATCTATGGTTTTTTACAAGAGTCAGAGCTTTGTGTAGCTGAATGCAAAGGCAAGTAGGACAACAGTAAAGCCAACAGCAAGATGTGAAGAGAAAAGAAATGGTGCTTGTAGCTCTGAGTTAGGTCACCTGAAGATAAAAGAGATATGTATATAAGAAGAATTTGGTATTTAGGGATATGGGCAAGGAGAAATTCAAGGGATGAAGGTTCTAGAATGAGGCAATGAAAAGGAGGGGGCACAAATGTATGTGAAGGAGGTTCGAGAATGAGAAAAATGTTACCAAGAGTTCACTGACTAAATCCTGGTTTGGAGGTAGTGCCACAATATTCTCTGCCTTGTTATATTTCAGTTGCCATGAATATGGCAGCTTTCATAAGTTTTTGTTCTTGTCCTGGTGATGCACCACAATCATGGCACAGTTACAACCTCACAGAGGATCATAAGAAAAATTAAAACATGTTCCCTGAAGTACCTGAATGTTGCCTATATCCAGCATTATGGTACTGACTAAAATGGGTCGAATCACTAGCCCAAAACTCTACATTAAGCTGGACTCAAGTTATTCATCACAAGGAGTAAGAATTCAAGTTATGAGTTTAAGTTGCGGGTGAAGAGAACATGTTTGTAACATTTTGTCTTCAGAGGGAAACAGTAGTAGTTCTTATTGGTTAAAGCATCTGTCTTGAAGAGAAATTCTTCTTTTCCTACTTTCCTTTTTTTCCTTTATTGTGCTAAAACTGAACACACTCCTATAAGCTAGTTTTTACACTGGAAGAAAATCAAACTGAAATTTCTGGATCAAACACTTGTTTTAGCTTTATAACCATACAGTTTCAATCTTTTTTTCCAAAGTCCTGTATGTCAGATAAAGGCTTACTCAATAACTTTGAAACTGTGGGAAGATGTTTCTGTGAGAGAGCGCTAATATCATACATTCAGATAAGACTTTTTCTGAGGAATTAGAATCAGCCTTCTAATAACAAAACATCACTTTTTGTCTGGTAGAGTAACATTTATGGAGTAATATAGGACATTAAATCTGTTTAACAGACGAAAAACTGCAAGTAACAACTAAGAGATATGACTGATGTAATTCTATGATGACTGTCATGTAATGCAATGGTCAAGTGAGTATATGACTCAATATGAGTTATGCAAGGTCAAGAACAATCCAATGGCATAATGAGAAACTGAACAGAGAACTGGTATGTCTGAGACATTGTTTTGGCAATTAACTGCACATTAATGGTTAAATAAACTGCTTATTGCAGCTAAAGAGCTACATCCTTTTAAGCAATTCACGTATGTTTAAAATACTATTCAAGGATCACAATTTTTTATTCTTCTTCTAATAGTACAGCTTTGAAATAAATTTCTTTGAAATAAATTTCTGTTTTCTCTCTTTACATATCGTTCAGGATCCCTTTGATTTCCTCATGGAATTAATGGAGTAGTACATCCCCCTTACTCTGCAATGAAATTAACATTTTCCAAATGTAACGTTGGCTAATTCACAGGTCTCTCATTTTTAGGACATGTCATAGCTCCCAGCAATCATTTGAAGGAAAACGAGAAGGAAACAAAGGATACTTGTTACTGAAGTTGTGTACAAACTACAAAAACTCTTTCTTTCTTACCAGCTTTATATATTGTATCTTATTTTACAGAAGAGTGAATTTCAGACACAGATGCAGTTGCATTAACTACAACTGCAGAACAGGATAAAGGTGAGTGATTATACTATTACCCAGGGCTTCCTGAAAAAAAAACCACTGAACATGGTCCTTGTCCACACTTGCACTACAATCATTGCAGCAGCAGGTTGGCTGCAGCTGTGGTTAACAGTCACTGTCAGCAACAGATAATTTCATTGCATTAGACAAGATGTGAAAGGGCCACCATGGAAAGAGAAACTTAATAAAGGAGAAACTTAAACACAAAAAATCCCTAGCACAATGATTTACAATGAACATCGTTATTTGAAGAGAAGCGGAGCTCTATTGTGCTGTAAATATAATAAAATGCTTCCAGCTCATGTGAATCACTTGTTAATGGGACTATTGTGCCATTGTAAGTTACTGTAAAGTAACATTATCACATGCATCATCCAAGCCATTTTCTAACTATTCATCAACATTAACTGTCATTGTGGAAAGACACAGTTTCCTGTGTTTAGAAGCTACAGTCACAGATATATACAAAAAGCAGGAATTCCAGTCACAGATCAATTCAGTTCAGATGTTTATTGTGTACCCCCTTGTCTCTACATCATTGCTGGAACTGAAATTATGTCCTAAAAGATGAACCAGAAATAAAACAATAGAGCAGACTAAACCAATGATGTGTAATAACTTGAATTATTGAACAACAAAAAAAAAAAAGACGTAGCTAGTTGTCTGTTTGAAACATTCCTGAAATTTTCAAGCCAAATTCTTCTCAAATATTTATAAGGAAGTAGAAATACATGTGGGCAGATTCAGGACAAGGGAATCTACATAGAAGGTAATCTTGTCCTTGTTTTTCATTCTGAATTAGAAAAAGAAGTGAATGAATGTTCAATGACAGACATACAAGCATCAGAAATGCCCTAACAGCATCAGACAGGTAGTCTGGTCTACCTAGCTGAGTGACCATAGGAGATGCTATTCATGAAAGGCACGTAAACCTGACCACCCTCTGAGGTCCTCAAAGCGGGCACTCCCTTCGGATCCCCAGCTACTGGATTAAGGATCTTGAGAGGTACCTTCACTTTCTAGCCCTTCTTTATTTTTTTATAGTCCCTGAATTTGTCTAATCCCTTTTTTATCTCTTGATGTTGTCTATCTCTACCATTTTCTGTGGCAACAAATTCCAACATTTCACCGCTTGCTGCTTAAAAACTATACCTGTAAAAAAATCTGTTTCAAACTGATCTACTAGTTTCAGCTAGTTCTACTATAATAATGTTTTGTGAGTAATGATTCTTCATTTACCTAATCCATCAACTTCATGGTTTTGCAAAACTTCCTTTACAAAAAACAGCTTTTCAAAAGGTGTGCTCTTGCTTATGTTAAAATTAAGCTTGAATTGGGATTAGGTAGCATGTTTAACCATTCTGGACAAGACTTGTTAGTAGTGAGTTTATTTAAGTTTGCTTCAGGAAATGAATTCAACTTCTCAGGGCTCAAAGAATTTCTCTATTTCATCAACCTCAATAAAATACTAAAATATCTGACATAATGTATCGGGTTTACGTGGCAAGGTTTTGGTAGCAGGGGGGCTGCAGGAGCAGCTTCTGTGAGAAGACAACAGAAGTTGCCCCCATGTTGGACAGAGCCA
>NW_009189431.1:24572-55847 GCF_000690835.1 Fulmarus glacialis | reverse complement strand
CGCCTCTGCCCCGCCAGCCGCGGGCAGGGCAGCGCAAAGTTCCCCTTCAGCCCAGTAACTGGGAGGGGAGAGGAGGGAGCGAGCGAAAATCCTGGGCAGATGCTGCCTATTAGAAATTCCAGTTGTGTGCCTGAGCCGCTTCTGGAGCGGCCAAGGATGGAGCTCGCCCCTGCACGCAGGCGGCATGCCCGTTTTTATCGGGGATCTTAGGCTCAAGAGATCATCTGTGAATCTGGTAACATTAAAATCCTCTAATAACTGCACCCCGCAGTGAGGAAGAGCTCAGCGCTCTGTTGGAAGACGCGCTCTTGTTTCAGATACTAATTTTTTTCTGGTTATGCGGGGGATTTACTTGAAACCTCAGAAAGTGCTCCAGATCCCGGGAGTTGACACTGCGGTTTGAATCAGCCTGACCAGCGCTTCGCCCAAACACACACACCTCTCGGCTACTGACTTCCTTAGGGAGAAAAGCCTTTAAAATGTGAATAATGAATTTTGTGACTCAATTCAAAGAGGTGTGGTGAATGCTGACAGCAGCATTGTTTCACATTTAAATAGCAACGTGGTTTTTTAGTAGCATCCTACAGGGAAAAAAAAAAGAGTAAACAAAAGCACCACGTTCCTGGTATGAAACCTGATTTATTTTCACTACGATACCCAATAAAGGATTTGGTCAGGAACTGAGGACAAGATAAAAAAACTAATGGGAGCAAAGAATAAATGAGGTTCAAAATGCCAGAAATGTGTATTTCTTCCTATGTACACCCACTGGAAATTTTTCTGTCCTTTTCTTTTTTTACTTTTGGAGCACCACCCCTCATCTTAAATGCTTTGCATCTGGGGGAAGAATATTTATTTTTCTAGACGTGGACAAGAAGGAAGGCTTTGGATAAGCTACTCCTGGTGCTTTGCTCCCAATTGTTAGCAGCATGGAAGCTACCAGCACTCGCAGCGTTCAGGCGTCTAAAGGGAGCACTGCCAGACCCAAACCGCACCGGCTTCGGAAGGTTTTGCACCCCGAAGAGCAATGGCCTTATAAATAAATGTAATGTAAACTGTTCCCTCCAGCTGTTCTGTATGGTAAGTCCCAGGCAGGCAAAGGGATCACAGATGTAAGTAGCCTCCTCGCTGTCAAGTTGGGCTGTTCTGATTGCGGCTGTGAGTTACGAACACCACAGCATCAAGTACGAGCCTTGAAATTTTCATATATCGCCAACAAGCTCAAGTTGCTCATTTGAAAGACTCCTAACGAAAACCAGGAAGGCAAACTCTGGGAACATCAATGAACTTTTAAAAGCTACTTTCACGCTGAGCTACTTACCGTCTCTGCTTTAAACTGGAAAGAAGGGCTAATCTGCAACTGACTGTCCAATAATGTATTTGACAGGAGTATAGTTTTCATTTTCCAGGTTTAAACTGTATGGTAACAACTTTTATAAAACAAAAACAGGCTGACAAGACTTAAGACAACACGGACAGAGCAAGTTTTGCACATGACAAAAGGTCGTTTGAACCAGCTACGTTATCAATTGGTATTTGTTAATTTTACTTTTTGGACTGTTAAGGGGCATAATAATGTATTTTGTAATATTCAACATTGTTCCACAATACAGGCTTCTGCCATGTTACCAGTATCTTCTGCAACACACTGCTAACACACTGGTAACTTAGACAGTTTGTCATTGATCATAAGGATTTTAGGCAAGCACTGTCATCATGTATACAAAATTTCTTTTCCTAATCTACTTCTACACTGCTTGATGTGTTAAGGATTTAGAGTAATTAATTTCAAGTAAACCAGTATTATCCCATATTCCTAATAAATCTCTATAAAGCTGCAGGCATTCTGCAAGTACTAATTCAAAAACAAAAAAAATCCCACTTCATGATTGTCTGTTACAGGGAAGAAGGTGTAGTGGCGGGACACAAGAATTAAATGCTTAATTAAAAACGCAATGCATAGCACTTCCTAAAAAGCTAAGCATTTGCTCTGTGTGAAGGAGAGAACTTTTGGATGAACAGATTGCAATGAAAACATTAGCATGCAGTATTTTCTAGGATGTGACTAATCTCAGACCTGTCTTAATTGTGAGGTTCTTATGTTTTTTCAAGGGGCCAAGTGTACAGTCACATTCTCCACTCGTGTTTTCAGAGGCAAAATGTGTTTCAGTTTCTCCCACTCTGTTGCTTAAGACAACCATACAGACATGTCATTGTTCATCCTGCAATGTGACATTATACTTCATATGGAAGAATGAAATACAATGGTATTTTTCCCTTATTTTTCCATTTATCCATTATTGTTGTCAACCTGATAATGAAACCGTGTTTAAACTAATAAACTGAGAGCAAATTTGCTCCCCAGTTGTTATATCCTCTTGCATCAATCTACTTCATATATGTGAACAATAATCAAGGACTTCCTTACTACAGCCCTATAAATATCTATTCTAAGACTCGGGGATTTAATTTTTCTGTTATCCCAAAGAAAAGGAGCCTGATTTGCTTATTTGGATTCAGTCTATGGATTCTGATCTATCCTTTTTAATAGCAGAAATGTGTGAAAAAACGTGAGAACATTAATACAGCTATGAAAATACTATTTTCTTTGCCATTTAATCTTACTAGAAAGATCATTCTCTACCGATACGGACAAAATGAGATCTGCAGAGCTTTATACAGAAAATTACTGAGGGTGTCCAGTTAGATTACAGTAGACTAAAGAACAGTCTAACTGTTTGCCTGCCATAATTCATGCATTTAATGCACTAACTTTCAGGACATCAGTTTTTTTTTTTTTTTTTCCAATTCCAATTGAAAATTGGACATCAGCTTTTTTTTTTTTTTTTTTACAATTCCAATTGAAAATTTAAATCAGAACTTTAACCAAAAAAGAATAAATGAAAGACTGCAACACAAGATTTCTGTTTTATGAAGTGGAATTGAGAGGGGCAAATAACTGTGCTGAATTATTTATTCTGCTGAAGATTTTTCATGGATACGGAATTACAAAATCTTAGATGGCCAGACAGCTTAAGCAAAACTTTAGGGTCAGCTGCTATTTACTGAAACATCAGCATGTTGATTCTTGGAGATTGATCCCAGAGGGAAAAAATGGTGTGTAAGACCAGCAAAACCTCAATAGCAAAAGTCTCAGAGAACAAGATGACCATTATGAATATGTTAGCAGGGGCAGCAGATCTATTTGGTATATCATCTAAAATCCCTTCAAACTATTTTCCTCTTAGGCGTGCCAAAACACAAAAGGAAAACCTGGTAGGTTTTGTGCATCTATGCTTCATAATTCACAGGTACTAAGGAACAGAACGTCCGTCAATGCAACCGCCCGAGTCTTAGAAACAGAACTAAGAACAGAAAAGGTGTCACAGTAATTTCTTGGGAATGAGATAAAGATACAATTTCGAGGAAAATGCTGGAAAATTTGAATCATGGTATCAGTTACCCTTAAGAAATGACAATTTGCGCTCGATGTCCTGTACTTCTCTGACAGATAATAGAATAAACTGAAAAGTTATGTTACATTTGAGTAAGTCTGCATGCCCATCTTAGGTCTGGATGAACTTGTATTCACAAGCATTTTTAGTTTAGCATTAAATGCCAGCACCAGTTTTCAGCTCGTTTTGCTCTCTGGAACTTTCAGGGATCACTTGGCCATTAAAATCTCAAACAAGGTCCTATCTGATGAATGTGAACATAGTCATATGCAGTACACTGTTGCCCATGAGCAGACCCTTTCTCTTGATTCTGAGGAGGATTTTCCAATTGGATGCTCAAGTTATGTGGAAGACATCCCTCCAGGCTGCTTTGGCTCCTTGAATATTGGTGGGTGTTGCTAGCTTAAGGCAGCAAACTTGATAATCCTTACTAGGGTTTTCGAGAGACACGGGTGGTCTTTTAAGGGTCCAGCTCTGTTTCACAATCTCAGTGATGCTTTGTGCTCTTTCGGTGACTGCAAGACTTGCAGGCTACTGACGGCTATTTTTTTTCTGTCAGCCCAAAGAACCTTCCGTATGGCTTCACTCGAGTTCACTCTGCTCTGGTCCAATGCCTCTATCAACACTCTTCCACAAAGGGCAGAAGAGGGTATGGAAAATGCTTAGCATTCTCTAGTCTTCGGGATGCAGACTTCAGTCCTTGGGCAGCACCTGTGGAAGGATCTTTCTTCTGCAGGACTGCTTTACTGTTAATTATAAGTTCCTGACCTAACTAGGAAGATGTTACCTATGTTCAAATGCACTTATACGATAATAGATGCCAGACTATACCTCTGGATCCCTCAAATGTGGCCTATTCCATCTGTTTCTCCTGATTTTATCACAAAGGTCTTGGCTGTACTGTGTTTGCAAAATACACCCCAACACTATTACAAAAACTCGTCAGCCTACCTGATCCTAATCTCAAAGGTTGTACCTATAGATGAAAGTAGGTAATACCATCGTAGTCTTCCACAGCCACAAACAGAATTGTGTGAGATCCTTTCAGTGTCCAGAGATGGTCAATCTCTGGTTTTAAAGCAGGAATTAAAGCTGCAATCATTACCTATTGTAGGATCAAACCAGCATTATGTGGATCAGTTCTTCACTACCATAAGCTATACTAGTGAATTGTTCTCTGCGAGTGTTGTAGTAAGAGTAATCTGTCTTAAGATTTCATCTGCTTCCTTTAATGACAGAAAAATTCTCATGTTCATATTTAGAATCGAGTTTTAAACACATCATCATCTGCCACATCCTACCAGAAATGAAGTCCTTATTTTAGATTTTGTCTGGGTAGATTATCAAGCAGCCTATCACCTTGTGGCACAGATGACTGATGGTGCGAAGAGCCATGAGTCTAACTGAAAAAGGCCAGTTTTTGCTTGACAACTGAACGCATTCGTGTACTCATCTGCTAATATTCTAAATAGGGCTAGTGAGGTGTGGTGGTCTATGAATGACAAACATGACTTGTTTATAGGAAAAAGACGACAAGTTAGAAAATTAACTGTTAAATGATTTTTCAAGGCTTTTTTTTTTTTTTTTAAATTACCTTTATTTTCCATCTACTTCTTGTTTTTAAGGGTTTTCAAATCCTGTGCCAGCTTGTTCAGTCCAGAAGCTTCAGGAGCATAGGACAATATGCAGTAGGGATTTACCTCTGTTGCTGCCTCAGCCTCTGAAAAGACCGCAGCATCACCAGAAGCTAAAAAAAGTCCTCACCCACAAATGTAAACTATTTCACTTCCTTTCCTCTCCCCTTGCAAATACATGGCAGAGCATGTGGAAAACCACTATTTGTAGTACATGCTATGCTTTCTTTATATTCCTACGATACCTACAACGTAAGCTGACCATTCTCAAGATGACAGTAAATCCAATCGATCAGTTGTTCACAAATTACATTGTCCAAATAGAAGATTCACTTTTGAGCAACTCATCTGCAAAATCTGCTACTTTTTTTAATAAGAGCCACTACCGACTCTTCACAAATAACCTTAATCGATTAATACAGGATACACCGGCATCTGGACACCAAGTTTGAAAAGCTGTTTTCAGTGGGGAAACAGAGTAACTCCCTGCCAGAGGACCAGTTGTTGCTAAGAAATCCTATTCCAGTAGCATTTAGAAGATACAAGTTTTGTGTTCTGAAGTACTCAAAGCAGTGGAAAAACTCCATGATCTATAATGAAGTCCTCCAAATTGACAAAAATGTTAGATTGCACTTTGCAGCACTGTACAGGAAGTCCCAAGACTAATTAGTTTCTCTTTTTTATACAATTGCATTTTCAGAAATTGTTCTTGCTGTCACAGCTGGCCTTGGGACTATTTACATATTTTTTCCACGCATTTGGGCTATCATTC
This sequence comes from Fulmarus glacialis, assembly GCF_000690835.1. NCBI lineage: Eukaryota > Metazoa > Chordata > Aves > Procellariiformes > Procellariidae > Fulmarus > Fulmarus glacialis. Next base: position 49,986 of record NW_009189431.1, on the reverse strand, counting down.
ATGTTCAGAGATAGCTATATTCCTTGCACACAAATACCAAAGGAAATTATCACAATCTGAGCAGTTTTGACTCCTGAGGCTTATTTTAATTATAATAGGGATAGCAGAACAATTCCAAGGATTGACTTTTTTCCTCCTTAATTGTGGAATCAGCAATGGTCATATTCAGAACTTTTTAATTTTAACTTTTGACTCTTCCTCTTCTTGTTTACCTCTTTTAAAATCTTCTTTATATGCTTTTTATGGTATTAATTCATAGTTTATATGGCAGTTTGTTAATATTTTCAAGATGTATTTTAATTGACCTGAAGTTGTCAAGCATCCTTTGCAGGATGATGGTGTGAAAAATTATTATGTTCTGTGAGTTATTTTCTTGCAGGAACATCTACCATACAATCTGGAGGAACACAGGAAGAAAAGCTATTTTCTGCCCTTTCATACCAAGAAAAAAAAAGGATAGGAAAGGTTGCCTTACTAACTTACTAGTTCCCTTTCTGAAGGTAACCAGTTCTCTGTGAAAGTGGATGGTTCATGAGGGCTTTTCAGATCTAAGCAATGGCTGTTCAGTGTAATTTCAATGAAAGAAACCTAGATCACCAATTTTTTCCCTCTCCATAAATTCATCCTTTTCTATCAATGAGTATGATAAAATTTGTATCAAGAATATCACTACTTCTAACCTGTAGACAATTGCACGCTTTCCCTTTCTGCCTTTTTTTTTACCTTTTTTTTTTTTTAAGAATCTTTCTCCTTCCCCTCTCATTTCTTCTTTGTTTTTGTTTCTGTTGCTCTCATAACCTGTTCCTTTTCCATCGCCTTACTTCTTCTAGCCTCCTTGAAGAATGCATCACACCCTTTCAGGCTAACCCCCAGGGTACGATGCTTTTCACAAAGCACAACTCCTGATGACATCTGCCCAGGCTACAACTGGATATTATAGCCTCCTTTTTCTTTCTAGCTGGAATCCTGCTCTCCTGCTGGCTCGATCCCAAAGAACATCAGGGAGGTCCTCTTTGGTAAACACAGAAAAACCCTGAGGCCTTACCACTATGCAGGCTCATTTTAAACCCTTTACAGAAGAAAAAAAGTACCTACCCAATTTGAAATGAAATTTAACTGTGCTTTATTTCATTTTTCAGTCTTAGAGGATAGGGAGCTTTTCTGAGCAAACTAAGAGAATAGAATATTGTATGTCTCTTGGTATCCCACAAGCTGTGCAATGACTATATAATACTTGAAATCTCGTAGCAATTTAAGGCTTTGAAATTCAAATACTACTCACTTCTACAGAATCCTGAATTATAAAGAGTCCCAGTGTCACACTGAGATGGTCTGCTTTGCTGGGATGGTAAACATCTAAACAGAGAAAATAACCTGAGCTGACCAACAAAATCCAGTCAGACTTTCTTTATGTACAGAAGCATGAACGCTTCTAGAAATTTTTGTCTAAACTGAAGCTTCACTTCCCAGTGAGAGGCTTTGATGTCGCAGTGAAAAGCACACAAGGTGAGAGGGTTACATGTCAGAGCCGGGAGGGATCGTTTAGACAGGAAGAGAGATTTATAAAGTTTTCATGAGTATCTGAAACAATCTTTCAAAATGTTTGAAACGTACAGGCAGCTGTCTGATAAGTTGCTTGTATTACAATATGGGGGGAAAAAAGGCAAAAAATTATTCTTACACTTGGGATTAGGCCACGGTACCAGGCCATGCATGGTACCCCAAGCAGGTTTCGCACCTGGTGTCAGCCTGGCTTTGTTTTTGTTTGCTGGCACTTACTGCTTTCAGTAATATCCTGATACCAATGCAGGGAGGTCCTAGACCTTAGTTAGGGCTCCTAATCAGCACAGTCACAGAAATTTTCAAACTTAAATGCCTAAACATGCTATCACCAAAATACATATGCAAGCGAGTAAGTAAAACTGGCATGTAAATCTCCTTTTTAATCAGGATTATTTTATTACTATGCAAGTCAACCCACTTTAGATTTACGAAAATCAAGGTGGTAACTCCACCCCGCTGCAGAGGCGTTGAACAAGACAGAAAGCAAAGGCAGACATTCACGCACCGAACAGCTCTGTTTCCTGGGAGCTACCCCACACGATTTCAGGTGCAAGAGACCTGGGCTGCTTAGGACACGTACCTGGCTGTAGCTCTGGATGGCACCTCTGGCCTGACCGCTGCGGGCCGGGAGCTGGGCGGCCGCTGTTTCACCCAGGGCGAGGGTCTGGTTGCTGTGGTAGCTGGCCGAGTACTGGAAGGACCCTTCAGGTTTGGAATTGAGCTGGAGCGCACTCTGGGAGAGGAGGCTGGGCCCTGCGGGGATAGGATTCGGGAGCAGTCAGAAGGTCTCAGTGAAAGAACGTACCTGTATTATCTGTCGAGTGAGCCTCGAAGTTGTCAGATGTATGTGGCTTCAGCTTTTCACAGTTTGGCTTTTCAGTAGTAAAAATCACATACATTAAATAATTTCTTTATCACTCAGTCATCATTATTACTGCGTTCAAGCTACAGACCACATTGCTTTCTTTGCAAAAAATGTAAGGTTTTGACCAGTGAAGAAATTCTAAGCCTAAACAAACCCAACCATACTATTTGATAAAGAAGTCTTGGTTTTCAGTTCAGAATAGTGGATGAATTTTCTTTTTTCCTAAGGATAAGCCTTGTTTATTTCACTTAATTATATCCAGTCGTTCTGCATGGGGAATGCTAACTTGTCCCTCCCTGGGCCCCCATCACATTAGATCTATTGAATGCTGCCACTCTGTCCTGTACACACAGTGATGTAATACTTTGGCGCCTGTAGGGATGGATGGCAGCCTTTAAAATATTAATAGCTCCTCTCATCATGTAGGACTCACCCTGATCTCAGTGAATCTTTGAAAACTGTTTTGTCAGCCTATCTTATCTTCCCCATCACAGCACTGTGTGGCAGGAGAGCCAAGTGCAGGCAGTGAGATTAAATTGGGGCTGCCAGATTGAAGGGCATGTTGGGAGCGTGAACAGTGACACTTTCCACAGTTATTTAGTTGTTCTGTGAACCTAAAACATGTTCTAATATTCATTAGGTTCACGTACAAGTGATTTAGCTTATCACGTACCCAGAGCAAATTCCCCAATTTTTGCCCCGAGAGCATGTACCAGACAGGGAAAGGCTCTTCCCACACCGCGCTCTCACGTGGTTTAGACATGACCTTGCACAACCACTTTCAATGGTGAACTCATTCTGTCTCCATTCACAAAGAGCTACGTTAAAGAATACCCACCTAATCCTTCCCTATGCCTCCACTGGTTTTCAATAAACTAGCTTACTCTTCCATGGCGTCCGGGCCCAGCAAGTGAAATAGAAGAGGAGTGAAAAGAAGAGGGTTATGCCTTGGCCATTGCATGAGTTACAAAGAAGTCTACCTTAAACCCAACAGCTATCCCCTATAGCATATTCAGCGGCTCTGTGGGGATGATAGATTCATCTTCTGGTTAGCACTAACAAGCTCATGAGAGCATAGAAGGTGACACAAACCTTAAGGGATGTGAAATATTATGTTGATTTTGCTCCTACAGAACATGTGAAAAATTCCATTTTAAAAAGACTCACAATGGCAAAATTCCAATGAATTTTACCAGAAATAACTCCCAGTATATCGCTGATACAAAGGCCAAATTTTACGACCTTTAAGTCTTTGCTACAAGGATATACAGCTGCTCCAAAAAGATTTCCACTTAGAAAACGTGCAAACAACCCCACCCCCAAATTAACATGGACAGTATTTTTTTCCCCCTAGCCTGTTTCTCAGATATGGCAGAACCATTATAACTGATATTTTCCAAAATCCAACCTGAACCACTCATATTATAAACAAATTGTAGTAGGCTATGTAAAGTGGAAGTGTTCGCATCTAAGTATAGACTGGGATTATGACACTATTTTACATATCAACACAATTTATGCTGCAAAGTCAATTGCATTCATCAGAATATCCCAGATATAGGACAAATTTAGAAAGTACGTTCCAGTCCTTGTATTTTCCTTACAAGTACAGAAGGAGGCAGGGCTCTATGTATGCTGTGAGGTTATTAAAAATGTATCATCACATACATAGGAGAGCTGAATTTAATCCTGCATGGGTGCTTATAAATCCAACATTTGCTAGCTTTCCATTCCCTGACTCTGCAAATAGGTTTTACTAAGCATTTAACTGGTTTTGTTGCAAGTTTTGTTCTTTAATGAAATAAATATTTTCACAGATTTTTTTTAAAGAGCATAAAGAAAATACAGGCTTAGTTTTAAAATATATCTGTAGACGTTATTTTAATCTTTTGGATTTTGAATTTTCACTGAAAATTTGCCTATGATCAAGTGACATGATTAAACTCAGAAAATTCACAAAAGCGTAACTTTCCCAGGAGGGGCAAAAGTTGCAGCAAGAAAGCAATTTTTGTGCATGAAAGTGTTTGTACTCATTCTGAAAGTAATTATGCTGTGACATTTCTAAAGCTTAAATAATGATTAAACTATCACATGCTATGAACTCAATATGTTTAAATTTTCATTGCATCTGGCTTTCAAGTGTTCCTTTCATATTACTGTGGCTCACTAGGGGATTTACATAGCCAGCTAGAATCACATAAATGGTCTTCCTGCACCATTTAGCCTAAACACTTTAAGAAACTCATCCAAACCGTAGAAAAAAGTTTTTTAGTAAAAAGTTTGGAGCGCAAGGTTTTAAGTTCACTAACTACTATATAGCAGTTTTTATTTTGTATCTAAACAAGCAGTAATGAACAATTAAAACATACGTACATTTCAATAAAGTAATTACAAAGTCATTTGAGAGAGACAGCCAGATAGATATTTAAATTTTAATAAGACCACATTTCTCAAGCAAACGTAGAATAGAGTTGTGGCTGCTCACCTGTAAATAGCTAAGTCTAAACCAAGCATACAAACAACAAGATACATTTGAGATCAATCAGCGTGATCTTGAAAAAACACAAGTTCCTTTTTCAGAATTTAGGCACTACAAGCAGTCCCGTCTTGTCTGATAGGGAAAAGATGGATCGCTTTTCTTATTAACATTCTTGAGATTTCAATCTGAAGACAAAACCAAACCTTCTGAAGAGCCTGCAGCTCGCCCAGAAGAAAAGAAAGTGGTTTGTTTGTGTACTTCTATATGCTGATGGCTCTTGACAAGAAACTACTGTTTCTTCCTGGCAAAAACTTAAACTCTGTTGTGTTGGTATAAGAAAGTGTTCATGCAACTATTTTTCATTTGTTTTCAGAAGAGTTAAGGCAGCTGGAAATTCTCATTCTCACTTAGGCACTGGAAATGACTAGTTAACTACTAGAACAATTCAGTCTTATTTGTTCCCTTAATGCTACATAATTAACTACCAATCTTCAATTTAAAATAAGCTTGAAAATAAACATTTCCAGCTTCATAAGGTTTAGTTTAGCAGATACCGAGGATTTGTACTATTGCTTTAAAAATCCATAGTATGTTTTGTTTCTGTTTGGGGGTATGGGGAAGACATAGCTACCTGTTTTCCCCTATGTTTTTTCACATAAAAAAATCTATTTGTCTTGTGAAAGAATATTAGTGTTGGATTATTCATAGTGGATAGTACCAAATTTTCTCTGATTCAGTCAGTGCCACTTTCCTCCTGTATTAAAATAGTACAGACATGAGTGCAAATTCAGAAAACTAAGTCACGGCCATCATACTGCAAGAGACGCCACTGTGGACTAACTTCAAAACATGGAGCAGGGTACAGTAATTAACTCTTTAATTTGTCTCCAGTTTGGTGGACACGTACTGCAGATAATACCTTCCTCTTCCTCTTAACCTCAAGCAGAGCAGTGTGCAAGGCTCCCCATCTTCCTCACCTTGGCTGCTGTAACCCGGCTCAGTAAGGAGCTCAAAGGAGAGGGAGAGGGTGTGCATCTTGCCTGGGACACAGACACAGGGCACTTAAGCTGGGGAAAGCTGCTGGAGCACAGAGGAGAGGAGAGGAGAAGGAGAGGAGAAGAGAGAGGATAAAGGACATGCCTACATCAGAGAGCCAACCCACAATGAAACCTCAGAGGTGATGGAGAGAAGAGGGCTTTTCTAGAGAAGGGAAACAGGAGTTTCCTTTGCGGTCTGGAGACCCAGGTGCTGGCAGGCACGGCAGAGTTAGAAGAAAGGAGTCACCCATTCAGATCGTGAGGGGAGGGGGCAGGCTTCTTGTGAAGCCCTTTTAATTAGTTTATGTTACCCACCACTCTTACTGGCACTTACGTTGGCTATTATGTGGCCATTATATTGGCTATTATTTTTCTCTTTCAAAAACCTAATAGTTTAAGAGATTTGGAGCACTTAAAAATTACTTACTGAGAGTACCTGGCACACTTACTTCATGCAAAACAGGGAAGAGGAGCAGATGCAGTGCAGGACTCGGCTCTACCCTGAGTCCCATCACCGAAGAGAGCAGCACTGAAACCCACACTTGCTACCTTCCTGCCATATTGCATTCGACAAAATAAGCATAGCCTGGCATTACACTGAACAGGCTGATTCATGGCACTTAGTACGTTGCATATGGCCATAAATGTAAACTGGTGAGTTACAGACTTCATCACAAACCATAGCAGAAGGAGGGCTTCCACAGCCTCTACCTGCTTCTGTCAAGGGGGGAGTCAGGGAAGCGGGAGGCAAAGGTTGCAGAATGAGCCCCACCACGCGCAGCTGGGGCTATTCCTGTGCCCCTCACCTGTGAGGGATAGGGTACTGCACGGGCAGTATTTCTTCATGGGCCACTCTTTTTCTTTCTGAATAACAATACAATGTGCAATGCTGCAATAAGACGCAGTGTAGCTACTTAAAAACCAAACCAAGGAAGTGAGTGGTCTTAAATGATGAGATTATTATTAATTCAAGGACATCACAGTAACAGTAGATTACGGGAAACCAAAGTGACACAAAGAATCCAGGTTACTATTATCATCCATGACCGGGTCAAAAATGGGGAAGAAATTGAAATTACGAAAACGTTTGTCCTTTTGTTTTCAAGAGCAATATTTTCCTTGGAAATAAAATCTTTTGCCTGTTGTTTCTGCTCTCCTCAGACCACCTCCTCTTCCTTCTTCCATCATTCAGAGTAAAAAAAAAACCCAAGCCAACCAAGCAAAAAAAAAGATCACAACCTAAAACTTTCATTTTGAATTATTTTTTTTTAAATAAATTATTCTTGAACAGCGAGTGTTTGCATGCAAAAATACTTTATATCGCTGTTTCAAAACAGCAGAATACTAGGATACTTCTCAGTACCTGCATGTACTGTTCTAGCTCTACCCATTCTTGCTTAGGCAACAAAAAATTAGTTACAAGTATAGAACAAATACACACAAACTTCTAATTATTCTACTTCTTATGCAAAAAGTGACAAGATATTACAGACCAGTAAGTAAAAAAAAAAAAAAAAAAGAAGAATGGTAACACAACAACAAAATTCCACCAGTATAATTATTTCACCATACTTCTCTATTTAGGTCATCCCTTAGATTTCCTTTTTTTTCAAACCACACTTTGCAGCATACTTGAAACAAGATAGAAGAAGCTTTCCATTGTGTGAAAAAAGTGTATTTTGCTTTTAAACAATATCCTGTTCCTCAGCATAAAAATTTATGTTCACTTGTGCAAACTGACTTTATACCTACATTTCATCAGAACAATCCAATTTATACATTGAAGAAAGGTCCAAAATGTTCATTTTTATATGCTTAGAAACTGCCAAGAGTTAAGGCTACTATATTCAAATCCATTGGAATATAGCAGGAGTCAAATCAGTTCTTAAGATATTCTAAGTGCATTAAAGTGGTACATGCTAACAGAGAAAATACACCAACTGAACGTACAGTATAAAATCAATTTTTAACAAATATGATGCTGGTAAAAGAGTAGCTGTATTATTAGAAATGTTTAGCAGAGCAAGTATGTCAGCACCACTGCTCCAAATTTTAAAAGCATGTTTCTTTCTGCTAGTCCTCCTGCAACAAGAGGGGATTCAACACTCTCTGGCATTGCCAAACTCCAAGAGTACAACACGTAGCTTTCCTTTCCTCACTCGCCTGGAAGCAAACCCCAAGAGAAGCTGGGTGCTCAGCTGCCCACCGTGATCCACAGCCCTGGGTGGCGTGATGCCCAAATTAAGCAGAGCTTCAGTGAGAGATTACAAAAAATAGGCATCAGCATAGACAGTAGTTGAAAAGCCAGGGAACTTGGTTGGGAATCGGAGCTGGCGAGTCATCACATGTTTTCTTCCCTTCCCCCAGAGGGTAGGGCCTTGTCTGGTGACCATGCAAGTAGCAGAGCTCACCTAACTAGTATCCCATAGTGGTCATAAGCTGAAGAGTATCTCACGTAAGAAACTCAGTAGGAACTCAGGCTCTAAGGAGCTTACCAGTATCAGAAGTCAAGCAGTTTTCTAAGTGCTGAGAGACTGGTCCAGTACCCTTACACTGATTAGAGATGGGAGGCAAAGAAGCACATCCTATTAAATTTTACTATTTGTAATACTACTAGATCATGAATGAGGATTTAAAAACAAACACATGATGTAAAGTCTGGTAAGATTTAAGTACAATCAGTATTTGTGATATGTATTTTTACCTACAGTACGGCAAGTTAAGGTAGTAGAAATCTGTGGATTAACTCCATTACAAACTTAGAGAACTTTATATTTTTTCTCTCTTATACTGTAGTGTCATTGCTGGGTCATAAAGCTAAATAGCCAAATGAACGTGGGATTCTTGTAAAGGAGGAACTCACAAAAAGAAACCAAAGAAATTGTTCCCTGTGGGGATATCAATGACAGCCTATCCCTAGCGTCCACCAGTCAAACATCTGAAAAGTTACTCCCATTTCCTAATCCTTAGACTGCAGTATCTCATGGAGTACTTCACAAATTGTAGCTTCACGGTATGTGACAATTCAAGATGATACTATAGCAATAGTATGGTCAATCTTCAAAACAAACAAACAAAAAGGCTGAATTATGAAACAGTACTAATATATTACCTTACAGAGTAGAATTTATCGTGGAACAAGTATTCAATAATACATTATCCACTAGTTGTTCAATTATAAAATAATTACCATATAATGACAAGTTACATACAGTACTATATTATTACAAGATTAGGGTATGATTAATTCAGTATTCTAAATCTATGCAATAATTACTTCTGAATTGGCTAAAATAATTACACTACAAACTACAGAAACACACACCTAGTCAGCCCCCATGAGATAATTGCATGCTTGTTAGTTAGTTTTTCATGTGAAGTTCCCAACAAAAGTATCATGCAAGTGAAAGGAGAAGGATTTTTTTCTCTCCTTAAGATTTAAAGTCATCATTGGCTTACCGGGGCACATTTCCTTCTCCAAGTAAGCAGCAAAGTGGAGCACTACTATTGTGTTATACATTTCTATTTTGTCAGTCATCTATTGCGATGCCAGTTCTAATTGACAAAGGAAATAGACCAAAAAATGCTCGAACGAACATTTAATTAGCTCCCATACCAATTATAAACAACACTTCACTCACCTTCGATCAACTGACAGAAGTAGTCATGATAAATTATAGACTAAGTGTAAATAAAGTGTTTTTAATTAGTGTAATTAATCACTTCACACATTCTTCAACCTGCTTTGCTCTTTGGGGTAACAATTGAAAAAAAGCACTAGGAAAGCTCCTTTAATGTCCTTTAAACATTCATTTACAGAGTTAATAGGTTGAGGTGCCTCATATCCCAGTGAGAGGAACCATCTCCTAACTGTTAGTATATGCCAAATTAAGGATTTCAAGTACCAAAAAGTCATCACTTACTGTTTCTTCTGCCTCTCAGGTCATTTAGTTTGAGCATGAAATATTGATTCCTACCCTACAACCTACTTTTTTTGTTAGTTCATTTAAGTGTGTGTACTCATGGTAAGTAGTTGCTAACCGCTCCTAAAGCTGGGTTATATTTGTTGCCCAGTTTTGCAAAGGAATGGATGATTAAAAAAGATGTAATAAAATAAAAGATCAGGTCAGGTATCTGTGAAGTGGTCACTCAATTTCTGAGTGTTCAACTGTATTTGGGATGCTGGGAGAATCCTGGAACTAGACTGAAAGAAGAGTAAACCCAGGGATAGCTCTTGATGGTAACCTGCCAGTGTCCTTCCACAGTATTTGCCATTAAGGAAGAGGGGATGATAGTTAAAGACAAGGCGAATGGACCTGTTCCTAGTGATACTAAACTCTTTGGCATCTCACTGGTTTATCCTGTTTTCCAAGTCCTGCTCCCAGAATTAAGCTGCATATCTGGCTGGGACCAGGAGTAAACTTTCCTTCCAAATTGGAAGGGTAAGGAACATTTGTTTGTCTGTTTGTTTTAAACCCCTCCGTTGCAGTATGGCCTATTTTTGAGGTCATCTGAAACATTCTTTGAAGAAACTCTCTCTTGCTGAGATGATTAAGGATGTTTCTGGAAAGCAAAGGAATTGAGTGAGGGGAAGGGAAGCTCTGCAGGTGCCTCAGGGGGTGGCAAGGAGCAGCCACCTTGCCACTTAAGTAGAGACGTCTCTCCCCTCTTCCCCATTTTCTAGTCGCTGGAGAAGTTGCGAAAAGTACAGGAGGAAGCACCGGAGGCAGGGGGCAATTGTGGGGGAAAACCCTGGGAACTAGATGAGAGACCTTTGTGGCTATCATAAAAAGAAGATGTTTTCTTAATTACAGGTAGAAAAAGGAGAGATTAAACCAAGGCAAAACTTAAGACCTGAAGACAAAAGCAAATCCTCTCAGCTAACAACTGGTCGAACAGATTCTGTGGGAAAAGAAGGACTTTCAAGGCAACTGTTAGTCAAACCTCAAACAGAAAATAACAAGTAGCTATAATATAACGATAGTAATAAGCATTGCCCCCATTCTCCCTCCAAATCCAGGACTAGTACTAGAATAGTACTAGGAAAATATTTCAAGATCTACCTTCTAGGAGGTATTAAATATTAAAGATATCAGTACCTTTATATTATAAGAAAAAATGCCAAGGCTGCAATATAACAACGGTATTCCATACCCTAGTAATGAAGAAAATCGGAAAAAAAAAGGGGGGGGGGGAAGCAAATGCAAACTTAAAATGAATAAATGATAATACTTTATATGCTAAATCACAAGCACCTCCCTTGTCATGAAACAAACACATCTCTTAGATGAGAGGCAGCAATTCTTAAATGAGTACACTGAAAACAAACTTGTTCTACAAAAAAGGAAGTAATTTATATGCAATACCATGCTCTACAGCATTAAGAGGGCTATGTTCTACCTTCAAATACAGAAAAGGGCTTTAGTATTGCTACAGAACCTATTTGTAGGTACTGGAAAATAGGATTTGGTGGAATGCATTCAGAAATGTAGAATAAGTTCATTTTCATCCAAGAATTCTATAAATGATATATATCTGGAGAAATGATGCAAAAACTAGGCTGATACTATTTTGTAAGGGAACAATACAAGGATATCCCATCTAACTCTCTTTCTGACCTAATTACTATTGGAATGAAAGATGAAGAACACTTTATTTCAAGAGTAAGTGAACTGGGAATAGAAAATAGTTTCATTAGATGCTGATTATCTTACGCTTTTTACACAGGATAAAAATTCTGCCATTATTATAAGAGGAAAACAGAGGTGTTGGCTAGGATTTGAAATAATAAATCACTACTCCAAGGAATAGCAAAGCACCACAAATGTCCACAAGAAGTTGTAGAAAAACATGAGACCTGAAGTGCAGAGAAAAAAGTAAGGGCCTGCATCCCACCCCAAGAGTAAATGGTTCTTTTTTGATTACTGAAAGATTTTTTTTTTTTTTTTGATAGTCATACTGAAATCCCAGAGTCAGGGCAGGGGGGATAGCACCAACGTCTACTTCAGAGAGGACACCTCACACTACCAGGTTTCCAACTGCTGCATAATGCTCATGAAGTGCCTCCAAATAAAAGGAATCCCTGTGCAATTAAACTAGGACTACAGAGTGGCAAATGTGATCTCCTCTTAGTGTTTGGTAGAACCATGTTTCAAAACTTTGGCACTCGCAAAATACTGCCCTGTGCTTAAAATTCGCTAACTGTGCACCTGTCAGGGACAGGAAGAAAACCAGAGAGAAATAAGTAGTTCTTCAATATCTTATTAAGGAAGTATTTAACAGGGAGGAATTTCTTTAGGGATAGATAACTTTTATGGCAAAAAGTTGTAGGTGATATGTTATAAAGATAATAGAATTTCCAGTGAGTTTACATAAAAGTCTTCTGGAAGTTAGGAAACGTGTTGCAAATACGAAATACTACCAAACTCATGGAACAAGGTAATGTAGCAAAGCCTAAGCAATCCTGACATAATAGGGTAACTTCAGTGTTATTTACTCAGATAGTGTATTTTTGGCCTTCTACACCATACCACACATAGCATTACTCCAGATGGTTGTATGAAATGTAATACAGCCAGACCTGCTTTCATAAGCAATACTTGGTAATGTTTGAAATGAGGAAAAAATCTGGAGTTCCATTACCAATGAGAGACATTACTGAAGATGCTAGAGAATAAGACCTAAAGACATGCACTGAGCAAGAACAGGTTTATACATATTCAAGCTCAGAATACAGAAGTTGCCCTTGTCTTTGTTTTTTTAATAGAAAAAGCTATCCTAAATTTAGATTAAAAACAAGGATAACCTACTATTGCCAATTTTTAAATGACCCCAAGATTAAACAACTTCTTTCGTAGAAGATTAATCACATTTTATGAAATCGCTTGCTAAACTCTGCAGATATCGAAATCAGATAGTCTCTGAAAGAGATAATTTATCATTGATCATTAGGATGATGTGCTGCTTTATAGGAACAATAGATAGAAACAACACAGGAACAAGATGGGCAGCAAGGATAATAACTAAATTACATTTCTGCACTACGGAGGACACAAAGAGGAAAAATAATATCCTCTAGCCTTCCATCGAGGGATATCTAAGGATGATCTGGAGCTTTTTTGGCAGTAAAATTTCTGCTGGCACTTGTTAGCCCTCCATGAGAAGCCTCTGCCAACAAAACCTTCTCAGAGAAGCTTCTGCCAAGAAAACTTTGTCAGTGGTCTAAGGTAGACACGATGTAAATTACACGAAGAATATAAATCACTTCTTTCCACAAATGATTTGCTGATGGTTATGATGTTACTTCTGTGAAACTCTGCAGGTGGTACGCAACGCTAGGAGTGGCAGAAGTCACACAATACTTCACTGTAACAGAATTTTGCTATCTATTAAGAGATCAGACTGCGGAACCACAGGAGAACAGTACCTGAACTGGGCTTCTGGATGGGATTAGACACATTTCTGAATGTGACCACAAGAAGAAACTTGCGTGCAGGAGGAGGCACTGCATGCAGTGACACAGACAGCAAGCTCTGACTCAGAGAGACCTGCCATGTTTCCATTTGGGAAACACTGAATTTTGGCATAAATAATTGTTATTTTTTAATTATCAGTCGCCCATTTTGCAAAGAATAACTACATTTAAAATGGAGTGTGTGCTTTGTTTACAGAAAAAAAAGGCCAAGTAAATTAAGAACGTATTTTGCATTATTAAATCCTAATTTTTTAGAAGAATTTTATACCTTTGAAGACCAAGTGAATGTCAAGTGTTCCTAGTCACCCTCTGTGCCTAGCGCAGCCTAAAGCTGCTATTCATAGTATTAAACTAATGTGTTCCCTTTTTATTTCTAGGAAATAAAATCAGATGGTTATAGACATCGCACAAACATGACTCAGAGGGAAGCTGAATGCATTATCAGAAATAAAAAAATTAGACAAATCTCTTCTGATAGACCTAAATTAGACTGTTGAAAAATTAAAAAAAGCACCTACCAGCTTCTGACTTTGAAGTATATAAAACTACTCACAGATATATGGATCTAATACAAAAGGCATCAGTAGATCTATTATGTTATTATGTCGTTCTATGAACTTAACTACTAGCACAAAACAGGCTTTCTCTTACCGTGCAAAGTAGAACTCCATTTTTTCCTGACCTTTGACAGGCTTAAATCTTGAATCTTTTCTGTCCACAAATGAAAATGGCTATTTGGTCTCCGAGGCAAGCCAGTTCAGAACGTGTTTAGCACTGCCTCAGAAGTCAATTAAGAAGTAAGGCAAAAAGGTCAAAATTTTATGACAATCTTTTTCATCTGCCAAAAACTCCTCTGCCATAAAAGAGAAAGTACGCCCTTTTGCTTCTGCTTTCTCCTTCTGTGTCCACCAATTTGCACTACTCTCTGCTCTCATGTTACATTCAGAAAATGCATTTCTCCATTTACAAGGCCAAGGAAAAAATGGAGGCAACTCCCTACTCTGCGTAATCATAGAAGTCACAAAAATCCTACTTTATTGAGAGGTATGTAAGCTGCATGTAGCACAAAAGAAATCAAACCCAAACCCACACCTGCCAAAATTTTCTGTTCCATATACATCATCATTTTACACAGGCTAACAAGCCAACTATCTCTTTTTCAAGGCTGCATCTACACACTGCTTATGCTGAGGAGCTGGCATCGGCAGATCCCAGAACGATGCAGCTCTTGGCACTTCTGACTGTGCCGAGCGCGCGGGCGCTGGCATGCCACTAAGGCATGAGTAGGGCGAGTGGTTTATCAGTCTGTCGTGAGGATGTGGGTGCATTTGTTTCCTGGCCCGTACTACAGACACAATATTTACTGATGTTCTTTTGCATTGTAGGTTCAGATGCCAAAAGTCTTTCTTTGTTCTGCTCCTACAGATGCTACCATAAGTCACTGTCATTTTCTAATGAATTTCAGCAACTGCTTCCTGCGGTGGATGAGGGAACACCTGGTTGCCTGTGCAGGATTTGTGTTGCCACAGGCTAAGCATTACAAGCTGATCACTACCTCCTTTCCGTCTTTGATGTTGCTACTAATTGTTCCTGCTTTCCTGGTCTCGACTCTCACCTTTCCATTTCCCCCCTCCATATATGTTTTACCTGCTTTTACTGCTCCTGTGTTAGTTTGACATTCACATTTGGTACTACAGTAAATAAAGCTAGATTGTGAGGGGTTGTTTTCTTTAGGCAAGGTTTTTAAGTCAGTTGCACAGCATAAAATGACACCAGGTACCAAAGTCAGATTCATCTCAGGACAACCAAGCTCAGAGATATGAAGGAATATTGTGATATCAGTATGGTATTTATATATAAAAGCACATTTCATCATGTAGACATAACCACAAATAAGGAAACTCCAAGAACCATGTTGCAGGTGACAGCACATTGAAACAAAAAATCAGCCTATAGGCTGCTGTACAGAAATGGAGGGAAATTAGAAATGACTTAGTTGCAATGTTGTCACAGCATTACCTCTGGACGTGACCCAACGGGACACACCAATGAGCAATGTGAATTCGCTTGAAGTTACGTAAGCATGTAAAAAGTCAGGATAGCAAGGCCACTTTTACACAGAAAATGTGTTTTGATTTTTTTTTTTCCCCCTCTGAAAATGAATCATCATCTGTTTTGGGGACAAGACACTGAGGCTTTTTTTTATGATGTGTGAGAACAGAAAAGATAAAGGAACTGGAAAAAGAAAAGATGGAATTGAAACAAGAAGGGAAGCAACAGACATAAGGATATGATAAGACAGCAATGGGTAGTTGGGACAGCAAGAAAAGGCAAGAGAGCACAGAAAGGAGAGGGCTAGGGAGAGATACTAAGATGGCGTGAGTGTCTCTGGCTGGAGATTCTTTCCTGAGGAGAGGAAACTGCAAGAGGCAGCCTGCAGCAGTTTAGGTCCAAGAGTAAGGGCACGTACCGGACCATTACGTTTTGAACAGCACTTTTGCCAGTGGCTTCTAGCGCTTTCTCCCTGAAAAGCCTATAAACCCCCCCAGACACCCTACCAATCTACAGAAGGGCTGCAGAAGAATTGGGGCAATTGACGCCCTGCACAGGAGGGTGCCCACAGCAACCCCTGTGCCACCCCTGGGGAACCAAGGAAAGCAGAAGCAGCTTCCCTGAACGGTGATGGTTCCTCCAGCCTTCACCAGGCCTCCTGCTTGTAAACAACCACATGTGAACTTGAAGACAGGCAACGAACCAAAGCAGAACGAGATCAGCTGGACCCGAGTCACAGTCCCTGACACTCCACTGTCAGAAACCCATGGTGGACCATGGCTGGTGAAGCAGATACCAAAGCCTGCCAGGAATCCCCGTGGTGAGAGCCCACACTGTGGCTCCGCTCCTAAGTTTGACTCTTTGCAGTCATCTCCTCCTGCCTGCATAAGGGAAAAGACCAAAACCGAAAACTTCTATCACGCTCTCAAAGTGATAAGACTGACATGAATTTAATAGGATGTGATACGTCATCAACAAAGACGTGCCTGTTTTACCCGACCCTTACCATCCCAACACCCATGATAAGAGCAGAGTGATGGAGTACTGAATGACAGTGTTTGAGCTACATCTTTTCATCTGGTGCTATTCTCGATATCTTTGAACTCTGCCTCTGACAGAGGATGGAAACAATAAAGTCCAAGCTCAGGATGCTCAGCGCTGATGGAGCATTTCCTGAGGCAGCACTGGCTGTAAACACCGATGCTGAGATGTAAGAGCTGGCTCTTGGGTCAGCACTAGAGTCTGCTTCATATTATCAAATCTTAATGTCTTAGTGGGGTTTAGCAATGAAATCTACAGAAATTTTACATGGTCAGCTATTTTGTAAAGATGTAAATCTCCTGCTGAGGACTGCCCCTGGAAGCAGGTCTCGGTGTTTGCTACCAGCCAGTGGCTATTACAATGTTAAATGACATGATAATTATTTCATGCTCACACTTAGGGTGACTAGGGCCAGAAAAGGGAGGTGGATAAAGGAAACAATATCTTATCCCCATTTCTCAGAAATCTAAGTATTTAACAACTACTTCAAAAGACTGAACTTGACCCACAGTTGAGACAATTTCTGTACAACTTCCTCTGTGAGAACATACAACGAATAACTGTGAGACCACCCTTTAACAAAAGGTGTCCACCTTTCAGATCTACCCCATTACAAATTGGGCAAAGACGACTTTGAAACCCCAAAGTTTTGAAGCCAAGATATTAAAAAGGCTTGTATTAGAAGATATGGACGGAACAGGGAGAGGCAGCCAAAATGCCCAACCATAAATATTTACCCTGAATATATTACAATACTGACAGAAGTTTAATCAATAAATCAAAACGTCCTCAGACCTCATACTCTGAGAGATTTATCTGGAGCTAAGAACTGTTGAGTCAGACAACTGCCAGGTTTGCATTAATGCAGCAGAAGGAAAGGTGGTGTGACCCATATTATGCACTTCTGCCACTCCTACTCCAAAGACTCCAATCGTAAAACAAAAGAGGGGCATGCATGCTTCCTAGGTGTTTTTCAGTTCTGAAACATACTCAAAGAGCACATGATTTGATTAGTGTGTATGTTTAGAGGAGATCCCACGAGAACACCTCCTTTGTGTGCACAAAGAATGACTCAGCTGGATCACCCTGGCTCTCAGAGCAGATAATGACATGGAAATAACTTCATCTATCAACAAATTGTGAGGTCCACTGATGCTAAATTTCATCTCATTGAGCATGTCAGCCAGCTGACAGGTGGCAATTTCACAAAGCAAGAGCTATGGGATGGAAAACACATAAACACACATCCTTTTACACATTCATTGTGTATATAGTGCCTTTTTGTTTCAATCCATTTTCAGTATTTATGAATAAAGCAGCTGATAAAGGATGAAAATCATAAAGGTTGAACAAGGAGTGCTCTTTCAAACCGGGACATCTGCTTTCACACTGAGTAAGGAGGATCTCTCTTACTGTAGAAAATTGCTGAAACAAAACTGAATTAAGAGAATAAAATAAGAGCTTAGCCCATCTTTTTAGCCTCAGAATTAGACAGGTTATTTAAATGAAAACCACATCTGTCTAATACAAAAGCTATATATAACTTCATGTGATAAAAATAATCTGTTCTTGTAATGTAAGTCGTTCTTCAGGGGAAAAAAATCAACATCTAAATGGTACTATTACCCATTTAGGCGGCATTTTGGGCAAATAGTTTCAAGTGTTAAGAGTTAATATATTGTGGGATTGAGTCCTTAGTGGTGAGCCATGCTTTTTCTTCCCCAGAAGGACTGAGACATCCTTAACTGCCTACACTTATGTCAACATGTAGCCTCAGTGAAGTGCACTCTGAAATGGCATTAGCCAAGAAGACAGTGTTATTTAATCTACATTGCATTTATTCCCTTATCAGTGTGCTGAATTCTGTAATTAATCCTGAACACCAGGACAATAGGGTCACAGACATAAATAAAAATGTATTCAGAAAATTTTGGGGGAAAAAAATTGTCTGGAGTACTGGCAATGTCGGGTGGAAAAAACTGCAATTGCAATATAAACCACTTATTTTTAAATTGAAATTTAAAATGTAGCATTTTAAAACTATCGGACAATTGGAAGACTGATCCAAGAAGTTTTCTGATCCATGTCAACAAGAACTCTGTGGCTGTAGTCTGTGGTATTGATTTAGAGAGCAAAGAAGGAGGGTTGCCACATGAAGTGATTAAGCAAGTGAAAAATAGCGAAACAATTCCGTTTCAGTTAGAAACTTAAACACCAAAAGCTCCATAAATCTGCCCCATAATCCTTTTAAGACCGGCCTTATGCTCATTTTGTGGAGACTGAAGCAAAGGAAATAGCGTGAAAGATTTAAGTATAGATACCTTAAATTAAAATTAGAGACTTATGGATTAGGAGACATCTGAGTCTGTGGTTTAAGTTAGGAAGAAAGTGCCAGTGGATTTGCTCAGTAATCTCAGCAGTCCATCTAACCCTCATTTTGCTAATGCCATGACAGAGGAAGTAACGGTTACCTGTCTCCACTGCTGTAGCCTGTAAGGATTCAATGTAGTCTGTAAGGATTCAATGAGCTTCAGCTAATTATCTCAGAAATGGTTTTGATGCTAGTATCATGTCAGTCCTCTGATGTGGCGTACTAATGATGCACAGGGATAGGGGTACAGGGGAACTAGTAGAAAGGAAAGAAATATAGGACCAACATATTCATCTCGTTCCACATTTATCTCACTCTTACACTACCCACCTGTAAAATGCAAATTTACAAACATTGGCAGGAAAAGGTAGTTTGGTCCTTAACAATTGCTCAGAGGCCTCCAGTTTATCTGTGTCACAACGAATGGACATCTGGGGGCCTCAGGCAGTTCATCAGGACCTTTCCCACTTATCTGCAGGCCAGACTGCGACCTTATCAAGCCTTAATGACAAATGTCCTCAGCAATCACCCTTCTTCACTCAGAGAGTTGTGTATCTGTGTTTACTCTCCTTCCTTCCGTGAAGTTTTCTACCTTTTCAATTGTTCTTACATGTAATGGGGGAAAGAAAAAGAAAACGAAGCAAAACAAAAAAAAGGTGTACTGACTAGGTAGTAAAAGGAATGAATCTGAAGTAGTTGTGTGATTTTGAGACAGTGGTGCAGTGATGGGAAGAGGAGGAAAAAAGTGTCTTGTTTCCTTCATCCCCCATCTTTCCAATCTTTCTAACCTGAAATACTAATTTTTGGTCTCCATAATACATACTCAGCCCTCGCAAAATGTTTTTCTCACATGTCTTTCCCCACTAAATTAACCAATTCTGCCATGAAAATACCTTTTCTGAGCTACAGTCACTATTCAGTACTCCTGCGTCTTATGTCTGTCTGAAATATCCCTAGTATTATCTCTGTCCTGAACTAAATTTCATTCCCCTGCATGTTTCCTTCCTCAGTGATTTCAGGTGCTACACTTACTGTGCATTCCTGTCCCTCTCCCGTGACTCATCTCCAGTGTATTATATGTGATTAGCTGGGCTCTCACATGTCTGGTCTTTCCCCTGATCCTATTTAAAGTGACAGTTATTTATCTTCATTTGTGCAAAAGCAGTATTTTTGAGTTCCCATTAGAAAGAGATAACGGTGGAGGGAAGAAAGTTTCAGAGAGGAGCAGCCAGCTCTGCAGTCAGCTCCAGGCTGCCACGCTGGGTGTTACAGTGATACAAAGCAGGGAGGAGGATGGATCGGGTGCCCTCACAGTGACACTGAGGGAACAGGCTGGTCCCTAGGACACACCGTAGCCCCTAGCAGCAGCCTGTACCTGCCCACCCTCAGGGACTGAGGGTATGCGTGGACCACCGTTGTTCTGCTGGTGACATCCCCACAAACACTTAGGACAGGCTGAACTCCCCTCTGACTCCACAAAAACTATGTCAGATCATGTTTGATGTAAACTGGAGTGACGCAGTGGTGACAGATCTATAGCTACGTAAAGATAATGCAAAATCACTGCAGTACAGGGAACTGGACCACGGAGATGCAGGTTCAGGTCTTAACTCAGCTGTGGCTTCTTGCATGATTCTGCAAGTTTCTTTACTTTTTGTTTGTTTGCTTGTTAACTGGAAACACATGGTTTTGGGAAGTCAATTTATACTGAGTTGGGACAGAA
Source organism: Fulmarus glacialis (assembly GCF_000690835.1). NCBI lineage: Eukaryota > Metazoa > Chordata > Aves > Procellariiformes > Procellariidae > Fulmarus > Fulmarus glacialis. The sequence continues at coordinate 29,381 of NW_009189431.1, read as the reverse complement.
GAAAGAGATGGGCAACAGTGCAGGAGTTCCCCTCAGATGCATATAACCTTGTCCCAGGGTCAGCGCAACCACAGAAAAATTGTATGAGAGCACGTGGCAGTTATGAATCTGCCTGTCTTTGATAATAATTACTTTAAAAACAGTGATCGCTCTGCTTGCATTTCACCAAATTAATAAAAAGCTTTATATATTTATTTTTTCTTTTATTTGCTGATTCACACTCAGTAAAGATAATTAGCAAGCACCTCTATTAGCAATACAGAAGCCCTCCTGTGTAAGCCCCTTTCATGTGACTTGTCCGATTAGCCTTTTTTCATGGCTTTTGTTTGCTACTAAAGGAATAGCACATGTGAAGTGATGTTTGGGATTTAGAGTGTTATAACAGCTACTTGCTATGTGACGACTTTTTAAAACTAATTCTGAGAAAATCAGAGTGCGTGAAACTGAATCGTAAAGATTCTGCCTACAGACACAGTAATCCTCTACAAAGGCAGAGCTACTGATAGATTAACTTGTTAGACTAGATGCACACAGTTCAGAAAAAGAAGCTGTGGTCACATCCCTGGGCAGGCTTTCATCTGATGATTTAAAAAATCTGCCTCAACTAGACTAGAACTGCCATGGCAGGCAGGAAAAGCTCTCCTCAGAGTCAGCGTTGTTACTTAAAATACAGCTATGCAGTCAAACTGCAGAAGTAAACATAACTAAAATTGTAAAGTTAAAAGCTTAGAAGTTAGGAAATGCCAGACTAAGTTGCCTTTTCTAAATCACTGCTCTTCCCCTCCTTCCTTGTCTTACGGCCAGTGCACAACAATGCAAAACTATTCAGTGTTTTGTAGTTGCCTCATTTTTTACTGCATGACCTCAGGCCTTCATTGAAAAATGTCCAATACAAAGAGAAAAAAAATAGCACCCTGGTGGATTATTCTATGACACTCAACATTTACTTCAAATACATCACAAATGACGATTTTTAGAGTACCTGTAGAGTGAGACATTTATATAGATCTCATTTCCTATTTGGAGATTGAAGGAATTAAGACCGAAGGTGTCTATGAAATACAAATGCTGTGTGTGAGACACTTCAGAGTGAGTGTTAAACTTCCTTTATGTCACGCTTCATGTATTTGAGACTGTGCTTCCATAGTGTCCAGTTACAGCTGTTTGTTCTCAGCCCACCTGCGAACTAACTGGGAACACCTAAAACTAAGTATCAGTAGAAGATACTTTGAATGATTTCACAACTATAACATCAGAACTTTAGGACACGAAGGAGGGATACAATTAAATTTTAAATGCAAAGCTGAACTGTCAAATATGAGATTCTTGTTTTCATTTAGTATGTGTGTTCTACTCATTGCTCAGATAAGTCAGAAGCACTCCAGATGAAATCCCCCTCTAGTATGCTGTGTGATCAGAGCCTTAGCTTTGGGGTAAATGAGGCATGGACAGAAAATGTACAAAACAGGGCATGACAATAATCGTTTTATAATGCAGCCATAAGAAATTCAAATTATGTTGTACAGACAGCCTTGACTTTGGTACTTTTGACTTTGCAAACACAGTAACATTTTAACTGTCTGATGTGTTTGTGATATTTTACTCTAAATTGAAAAAAGACCCCCAAACCAAAAAGAAAATCCAGTATATGACATCCTAATTGCATTTATGAGTGATTAGCAGAGCTGCAACTGGTAGCTTTAGCATATATATCTGATTCTTAATTAAAGCCATAAATGGCAAATAGCAATCTAGTGTCATTACGAGGTGGTCTGGAGCAGAAGAGTATGGGGCACTGTGACAGATGGCTTCACAAATATTTCCTGACAATGAAGAAGATCAAGCTTGCAGCTCTGTGGGGAAGCCTGCTCCCTTGTGAGCACATTCACCTGCCTGTTCTCTCCAAACCTGTTTCTTAGGGACAGCTATTGTCCTGTCCATAACTCTATCACTATTTCCGTTCTCTAATGTCATTCTCATCACCTTCTTGTTCCCTCTCTTTGCACCTAACTCCTGATCCCATGAACAAACCATCCAACCAAGCAAATTAGCTTTCAACTTTCTGGCTGGACCTCCTGCTTCAACAAATCTCAGTTCCTCCCCTGCTGGTCCCCCACACAATCCATCTCTATTGCTCCTCTTCTCCATCACTGTTTTCCATTTGCCCACGTTCCTTATTCTCCTTCCCATCTACCTACATTCCTATTTGTGTCTTATCTTTTTGTGATACTCACAAGAATTTGTTTTAGTAGTTTTCTCCACATACCCAGACTTCTCCACATCTACTGTCTTCATCTTTCACTAACATTTTTCTTAGTTTCCATCTCTTCAGACAGTTTCCCATCCAAGCTAGCCCCTCCCTGCCCCCAATGTCCTCTATTGCCATCTTCCCAGTTTCATTTTTCTATCGAATCACATTTTGAAGGCAATCCTTATCATGCTAGTCATTTAATCTGTTTCTCCTCACCCCTAAATGAAGAAAAAAACAGGGCAAATTATAAGGGCTTACATTGTTTCATCATGGTTTCCCGATTTGGTTCAGTCCAAGCAACATCTTAACAGATGTTAATCACACAGATTGTGTTCAGATCAAGCAACATCTTAATAAAAGTGTTAGTGACATTGTTGGCCTAGAAATCTTGAGCACATGAAAAGTGAAAAATTTTCTACTGTCCCAGGATTGCCAGCTGTGAATTTTACTGCAAATCTTGTTTTAAAACAATAAAAAATGTTCTGACAAAATAAAATTCTGCATTCTATTTGCAATGCCTTCTTTTCGTCACCTGATGATCACATTTCAGGTGATGACTCGTCATTGCTAGAGATGCTTTGCAGAAGGTGGCTGTCACATTCCATTAGCCTTTCCAGATGAAGGGGAGATCATCCCCTTTTGTTCTGAGAAAGCTGAATTTGGGCAGCCATCTCGAAAGACATGACTCAGTCAGAGGATATTGGGCAGCAGGGGATTGAAAAAGACAAAAATGGCTCAGCTGAGCAGAGGGAAGGAGATGTAAAGGAATACCAGAGAAAATTGAAAAGCCAAGGTAGTGTCAGGAGTTGCAGCAGGAGTGAAGTGAAAGTGGGTATATATTGTGGCAGATGGGAACAGAGTATCAGATAGGACACTGAGGAAAAGGAAAGGAAAATAGGGAATTAACCTGCTTTTTCAATATCTAGTGCTACATCTGATAACAGACCCGTTAATCTGTTGGAAAACTTTGTCTCAGTGTATGTGACTCATGAGCACAAGCATTTGTAGACATCTGCTCTACAAATACGTTGAGTGGCATGTCCCTTGATCACTTTTGCTGTTGTCTAGCCTTGATTCATTTCCCCAATGGCTGGTCCTAACAGAGGATCTATCCACTCTCTGCACAATTCTGCAAACAGAAGGCCTGCTAAATGACCAGCGAGCCAACCTTTGAGAAAAAACTTCAGCTTTCTTGCTACAGCTGCCATTCTCTGCATCATCTTTAAAAAGTTCACCTAACTATTTCTGTCTGTGTATCCATTTGAAAATTTTTGTCTTAAGGAGTACCAGCTACCTGGCCAAGTGGTTACAAAGAGACTCACAGCCTAACACTACATTTCATTTTATTACTTTTGCATACTGAAAAAGTGCTGTTTGAAAGTACTTTTGTAGTGGTGATGCTGAAGTCTTGTGACATAACCTTATAATATAGTACAGCAATACTGCAATTACAAAATATTTTCCTTAAAATATATTCCACATGTTTGGTTTTTTCCCCCACAAACTAGCAGTGAGATTCCCTCCATTACAAACAAAACCAAAAATTAACTTGCAAAGACAAGGAGGTAATTTGCCTGCTCGCAACTACATTGTCTTCAGCCAATATCAGAAAATAATCAAGAAAAACACTGTAAGACATGCATTCAGTTTTAAAGCATGAAATATTACAAATATGTCTGGGTTCTAGAAAACACATTTCTAGCAACTTACTTTCACTGGCTGAATAGTCCTGTGGATCGAGTATCCCTGATTCCTGAAGTGATCTAATACAGGAGTCCACCAGCTCCAGACCAGTGGTGAGCTCATCTTCTATATCCTTCTGACCATCTGTAATGAAATTAACAACATAAAAATATAAACGAGAGGCAAAAGGTAAAACCAGTTACAAAACAAAAGGTAAAACCAGTTACATGTGACTAAGCATTGACAGCTGATGAAGGAATGGAGAACACGCCAAGATCACCTATTCAGAGGAGGCTAGCCATACTGAAAATTATGCCATCCTTTAAAAGCATGGCCTTGGATTAATAAAAGCAAAATGAGAAAGTTCAGGTCTAATACTAAAAAAAGTTAGAAACGTGTTTAGCAATGCCCCGTCTCAAAACTCTACGTTAGTCTCGGTGTTCTTTTTGTGAACTCTAATAACTTTTGCCAAATTTTGCCAGTTTTTAAGTAGGGTTTTTACACACTAGGGTTTTTACACACTGGCAATGAAAAAAAATTGCATAAATAAATGTTGTTTTCCCCTCCATCTTCTTTAAGAAATATGATCATTCTGGGAGAGAATATATGTAATACATATATGTAGATAAGTACATTACCTTGTGTTTGCCAGTGAAACTGCTCTTCCGTTGAACTGAGAAGAGAAAAAAAAAAAGTGTTAATTCTTTATGAAATGATTCAGTAGTGTGCCATCAATATTCAGATCTAAATCTATTCTGAAGGAGCTGATTTAAGAATAAAGGAACTGACTTAAGAATAAATAACATACTTACAATACATCAAGTATTATTTTACATATTTTTTTAATGAATGACTTGCACAGCATTCATTCAGCA
>NW_009189431.1:18689-24562 GCF_000690835.1 Fulmarus glacialis | reverse complement strand
CAGGAGGGAAGCATCTTCACTTCTTAATTAAGTAATTTAAAACATACATCTAGAAACTGCCCTCTTAGCCTTGATACACAAATTAGACTATTTCAAAGCAAACACATTAACATTTTGCAACTTTTTTTGATCCTTCTATTTATCTGATTTTCCATTTTTATAGAGAAAGTTATAAATTGCTTTCTCATTTGCAGTTACATGTGATTTCTAAAAGAAATTACGAGTATGATTCCTGGTTCTACTGATCATTATGCGCATTTTTATATTATTCAAATGTACAGCTAAGTTAATTCAATTGGCCTAGACAAGGGAGTAAATTTAGATGTGTTTGTACTTCTATGTACAAGCACTTAAGCAATGGAAGGTCTTAATTTTAAAATAATAAGCATGCACACTAGAGGATGGGTTAGGTAGGGCTTTCTCTATAAAATGAACGATATATTCAAATGAGTGATAAAATGAATGATATATTCAATAAGGCAATGAATACACTTTCCTCCAAGGCATGATCTGTTTATGCTTCAATATAGGTTTTTCTTACATGCCAAGAATACAAAAAGGATTGAAGTTACTCAGTAATAATCATTCTTTTGATAGCAGTGAACTGATTATTATAGTCACGATTAAAACATTTTTCAGGACATTTTTACAAGATATTTATAGGGGAGAATAAAATAATCCGTTGCATCCATCAGTAAAAAGACAGAAATTATTTTAACTTTTCAAAGTATAAATTTATTTCTTTCTGATGTTGAGAATAAATGCTTTTTTTAATACATAAATGGATTTTTAATTGTTTTCCCTTTTCCCAACAGATGCTGGATCTCTTATGAATATGTGAGTATAGCTCCTAGTATCTATGTTCTGAACAACAATAATGTAAATGAAATTAAATGCTTCTGTTTGGAGGTCTCTTTTTACAGGAAAAGAACTTGGGTTAATTATTTATCAGATCTGATAGTGTTTAAAAAAGGATAATTGCCTAATTTACATATAAATAGTTCTAAAAGGACAATTTTAAATTTCTAGCTGGCATCAAAAGTTTTAACCTGACAAATTCAAGTCTATACATCATCATCAATTTCCAAATATCTACCATCTGTGGTTTATATTGACTCACTGTAGTGAGATTTCATAGATTAAGAAGCTAGCCCTTTGATGAGACACTCAACTAAAATGCTTGCATTCAAGTTAATAATATTGAAGATAAACATAGACAGAGTCCTCTGGCAAATAATAATGGCGAAGTGCTAAACTGGAAGAAATTACTGTAATTTAAACTACCTTTTCAAATGGAGCCCTACTGGGTGGTGACTAGGGACAGTGGCTCTTTTTGAAATATTACTTTTTCCAATTTGAAATTCCTTCTGCCTGATTTTCAAAATCACTAAACAACAGCAGCTTCAGCTGACACACTGGGATTTGAGAGCAATCTTCCTGTTTGGAATTCACATAATCCTTAAGAAGCAATGTATTACTTTCCACTATACAGTCCCTCTTCCAGTATCCAGATTTCTATGTGATAGATACCACCTCAAAAGACAGAAAAAAATGTAATACCTCAGGTGGCATTCTTGCTAGCAGAATGCATTACTGAATGTTGCTGGCAAGAACACACTGATGTAAAAGACTGTGCCACCTCATCCAAATCAGTGAGAAAAGAAAATCAAGTCTGTGCATAAGGAGTGAATTATCACTTCCAGGAATTCCAGCTTAACCCTTTTTACGCAGTGAATTTGCATAAAATGTAGAAGTTCGTTATTGGCAGATAGTATTAAATGAATCACTAGTGGCTGATTAGTAGTGATCCCTAATATCACTAATCCGACTTCCATAGAAACATTTTAATGCATTCACCTTAAGAAGTCTTAGATGGGAAGGTCTAAAAAAGGATTGCAATAAATTTTGACTATATTTTGGCTTTTCCAGTTTTAGTCAGGCTTCTCCTCACAACTACTGTAATGATCTTTCAATAAATACTGTAACTTTTCTAGTCAATGTAACAGATTCACCATCAAAATTTTTATCCTAGTGCTACCTTCTTATTCAACATACGGAATATGGAACAGGCTGCCCAGGGAAGTAGTTGAGCCACCATCCCCGGAGGTATTTAAAAGACGTGTAGATGAGGCGCTTAGGGACATGGTTTAGTGGTGGACTTGGCAGTGTTAGGTTTGTGGTTGGACTCGATGACCTTAAGGGTCTTTTCCAACCTAAATGAATCTATGATTCTATATTAAAAGTGTATTTGCTCCTACGAAGATATCAATATTCTGGTATGAAGAGAGTGCTGTTTTCCATAGTTAAATTCATGTTCATTAGCTTTTGAACGGTCCAATATAGTTGCACATCACAGTTGCCATTTCATGATTACAAACTGATCCTTCAGTCTTGCAGACAAACACGTAAAGGGTTTCCCAAGAAAAATCTTACTAGAATTTGACATAGTTTAAATTTAGATACCCTGCTTTTTTTTTTTTTTTTAATCTTAACCTTTTCTTTAAAAATGAGTTTTCCTGCTTTTGGCCTGAAAAGGATTCCTGATTGAAGCAACCTGATGTGTCTGTTCAGGGAGCCTTCAGGCTGTCACACAACTGTGCCAAATGTCCCTGAGTGAATAAAAGTCCTCTTTTTTTTGTGCTTTTCTTTCAGGTGTTTTCCAGCTTCACGAGAGATCGGTACAATTTACTGCACACTCACATCAAATACATGAAAAGCCAAAAAAAAAAATTAACAGAAGTATTCCCCCTAATAAATTTTTCAGCTTGTTCAGCAAAGTAAAGCTTTCTGCTTTACAGTTTTTCTAAAGAAAAGGTTTTAAATTCATTATCAACCACTTTTCTGCATATTCCTATGCCTCATTATATAAGTTTGCAGACTCTACCAACTTCGACTGAGGAAACTGAGCAATAAAATACTTTATTGAAAAGTTCTGAACTATGGAAACCTGCACCAAACTTATAGTTCGAGGAGGGAGATTTTAACCAGAATTACATTAGTATAGTATTAGAAAATAGTAGCATAAAATATTAATGAGCTGAGGACTCAGGCAGGTATAATTATTACCTCCCTTAATCCAAAACCAGAAGAATAACTATGATTTATTTGCTATATTCTTCTCTCATTATTGGTAGTCATTGCATCCTATAACTACTGCAAATGTTCTAGTACAAATAAGATGACCATTCTACTTAATTCTGTTCGAGTGTTATAAAGAATCCTGTGTCACCATTCAACTATACAAAACTTTGATACTTCCATATCTACTTATATTGTCTTCGGAAAATAGGATTTAGTGAAGGAAAATCCCAGGGAAGCAGAATAACAAGAATGAGAAGATAATGCTAAAAAAACCCAACCAAACAAAAAACCAAACCAAACCAAAGAAGAATATTGTCATATGTTTAGTTCTGTATGTTCATCTTGAAGCTAATGGACGTATCTTCTGTAAGGATGCACTACACTGTGCCTAAAACTTTACCTTTAATAACCACCTCTGCAAGGAAATATTCCAGTAAAAGTTGTTTTACCTCCCTGGGCAAGAATGAGCAAAGTAAATATCCACAGAGTGGTCATCTTGATTCCAGCTGAACTCACATGTTTCCATTTCTGCACGCATGTAATAAAAGCACTGAGGTAGCGAGAAACCTTCTATGTGTGACCTTGCACGCTAGGGGGACGAAAGGCAAAGGAGCATAGCACGCTGCAGGGAGCTCGTTTTTTGGGGAACATCTCATGAATAGAGCACTTGGGGAGCTCTACCTGTCTCCGCACAGCATGGAAAGATCAGAAGCAGAAAGCACTGTAAAAATGCAGTTTCTATGGTCAGCACAAGATGTCTGGCTATTACCAGCAATCTGTTTACATGCCTTTTCAGGCATGGATAGAAAAATCCCAGTCTGAGCTACAGTTTGTCTATAAACAAGGAACAAATTGGGCCTTTGGGAGCCTTCACTATTCTTTCCTCTATCTCAAGTAAAGCTAAACAAGAAGTGGGTGTCCTCTTCAAGACGGACTTGATAGGAACCCAGCATGACAAGATGGGCTCTGCAGAGACAACGGTACTGTCCCACAACAGCCAGCACCAGCAGAACAAGGTGAGCTACATATGACCATCAAACACGTCTTCTCACAATTTATGGGAGTCAAAAGCAGTTTTGGTGGTGTACAAGTGAATGCTTTCCTGGACCATGCTCATGAGCCATGTTTCTACAAAATTAACCAGGACCCTCATGGGAGATAACCCAGAGGTGGGGAAGGCTATTGAGCACTTTGGCAGAAAACCTACCTAAGAGATCCTCAGACAGCGTTGCCACAGGGCCTGTACAAACACCCAAGGATTCGCTTTCAAAGCAGGTGCCGGGGAGCAGCAAGGGCACCTTGGACTCAGCTGAACTCCTAGAGGTTGGGAGTGTGCTCGTGGTCCTGGCACCAGGGACAACGGTGGGGTAAAGGAAACTTACATCAAACCCCCAGCTCAAAACACACATTTTGCACACTACCTGGTCACAGCAGTACTTGCAGAATCGCTTGGGTTTAGTTTCAGACATTACATGGCCTAATGTGAGACCTGACACCCTTCAGATGAATGCCTCTTGATAGCTTCTGAACCATCCAGTGCAAGAAGGAGGTTCACTGCACTGTACACACTTCTCTTAGCATAGTATTTATTGTGCAGCCGTGGAAATTCATTTTTATCTTGTGCACTAATATACATCAGTGCACATGTACATCAGGCCATATGATTTGGTTATTCAATTCCTGTGCCGTACTGCTCCTCCGAAGAACACCAACCATAGCAAAGAAACTCAGTTCTTGCTAGGAAGGGATGTAGGTCTTCTTTCATTCACTCTTTCTGGCACACCTCTTGATTTATCACAGAGCCTGCATACACAGGCTGCCAGGGCAAATTCACGCTTTTGTATTCCTTTAATTATCCAAGAAATGTTTGTGTGCCTCTTCTTTGTGTGAAGTCATTCAGTTTACAGTTGTCACTCATTTTTGGAGAAAGTGCTATAGCTATCTGCTACACAAAAATATTTTTTGTAATTGTTTTCTAAAACAATTCATGAAATTATATCTAACACTACTATAGAACAGCTATGAAAGGATTTTTACAAGGAGTTGTATCAGCACATGATCTTTTCAATTATTTCTGCAATGGAGCCACACAAACACCGCTGAATATAATTACAGGCAGATACTGTCTCACTGATTTCTAAATTGCTATTCTGGTTGTGGAAGGTGGAAGAAAAAAGATTCAGAAGCATTTCACAAAAAGCAAGGAGGTTGAGAAACTAACATTCCATCTAAAGCAAAGGAGAAGCAGATTTAAAATCAGCAGTATACTTCAGGTTATCTGCAAAATAGTAAACAATCTTTAGTATCAACTATGAGGGGGGAGACCTAAGAATAAATTTTACATTAAATAATCCTGTGAAAAAGTACCAACCTGTCAAAAAATTACCATAGAAAAGATCAACCCCCAAGTGCAATTTTTTTAGTTGCCCAATTTAAAATTACATCAAAATCTCTGACTTCGGTAGTCACCTCTATAGATGCGACACAGTAACCTCTCTCAAATATTCAATCACACTCTATATAGTCAGCTGTGGTATCAATTTGGCTACCGTATCAAGAAGTCCATTTGATGTTCCAACAAACCTAATCCAATCCCCTACAATGATCCTGGAAAACGTAAAAAAAACCCAACAAACCAAAATAAAGAAATACCACCTCCCACAAATCCGCACGTATTTTACTGATGGCTGCTGTTTTGTACCCTGTGAATTTCAAACTGACTTTTTAAATTCTTACAAAGTTGTTCTTAGCTGTAGATGCCAGAAAACCATTCAGGTGGTTAACTCCCACCT
>NW_009189431.1:0-18640 GCF_000690835.1 Fulmarus glacialis | reverse complement strand
TTTTTCCCAGACAAATTACTGTTATTCCCTAGTTTTACAAAATCAATAGCAGAACTTTGTGGCTGTGCTATGAATGTTTTGTACTTCTTTCCAATGACGCAGGCAAATATTTGCAGCCAAATTTTCAAAAAGGTCCCAAGATGAATGCTTTCCTCTGTATTTAATACTCGCAGAAGTTTGCCAACATGATTTTCCTTTAAAAGGAACTTTTTAACTGCTCTAGTCCTATTTATATCCAATTTTCCTGAACTGATTGTGCTTAATAATAATTGTTCTATTTCTTCTTATTTAAATGTGATTTAAAGTTCAGTGGGCTACACTGGTAAGAGCACTATTTAAGTACAGAGCATGCATAGAAAGCCAGCAGCAGTCTTGCATTCCACACAGTGCGCTGCTTAGGTGCTTGCAAAGCGGGCAGCAAAGGCTGCTATTTAATGGAGAGAGCATAATGCAGTCTGTTTCCCTGTGGTTTTTGATCATCACTCCTGAAATGGTCAACAAGAGTAGAGTAATTTTTTTTTTTTTACTGAATTCATTTTACACATACCAACCCTCCAAAAACATTTACTGAAGTTTTGATTGAACTTAGCCACCTAGAAACAAAACACTTGCTACTTAGCTTGCAATACCAGCCCGTTTCCTTTAGTTTCAGTTCTGCAGAGAGTTACTGGTGTGACAGTGAAGACAGAGAATCCTTTCACAGTGGAAACCTGCAAAGCTCTACTATTCCAAGGAAAAGAATTTGCAGGGTAATACAGCGAACACTTGTTATATTTTATTTAACTTCAAACTTGGAAGCAATGACAGCATTAGGGAAACAAGTATTATATGATCCCCTTATGCTCACTCTTCCCTTGGTGTCTGTTTCTGGCCCCTATGTATCCCAGACAGAATACTGGGCTAGATAGACCCTAACTCTGAATCAATACAACAATTCTTTTATTCTTATTCAGAGAAGCTAAAATCAAACCAAATTACTTCATTTTGTAATTTCCCTTTATTAATTAATAAAGAAAAAGGATGATGGCTTACAAAAAGAAGGAATTAGCTCAGGGCTGGATTTCTGCTAAGGTAATAATGTTAGTTCTTCCTGTTTGCTTCAAACCAATTTTTATTTGAGAAAGGAGCTCACTTCCAAAACTGAAGTACCTCAACAGGAGCATTTATAGAATAGAATAGAATAGAATAGACTATTTCAATTGGAAGTGGCCTACAACGATCATCTAGTCCAACTGCCAATTCAGGGCTGACCAAAAGTTAAAGGATGTTGCTAAGGGCATTGTCCAAATGCCTCTTAAACACTGACAGGCTTGGGGCATCGACCACCTCTCTAGCAAGCCTGTTCCAGTGTTTGACCACCCTCTCGGTGAAGAAATGCCTCCTAATGTCCAGTCTGCACCTCCCCTGGCGCAGCTTTGAACCTTTCCCACGCGTCCTATTGCTGGATCCCAGGGAGGAGAGATCAGCACCTCCCTCTCCACTTCCCCTCCTCAGGAAGCTGTAGAAAGCAATCAGGTCGCCCCTCATTCTCCTTTAAATTTTAAATTTTGCTGCTTCTCCACAGCGTAGCAGCTTAGACAGTAGTGTACTATCATATTTCTTCAGCCCCAGTGATGATATCTAGATCTGATCCAAACCAAACAAGCATCTAAAATAATACCTGGAAGGAACTTAAGTGCTCAAGAAATAAATAAGAAATTGCAAATTAGAGAAATGCAATAGGGGAGAGGTAGAATCATCTCTGCCTTGAGGCAACTGAGCAGTTTGGTGCCTAAATCACAATGCAGCCTATCAGCACCCGTAAAACTGTATTCTTCAAGCATCCCTTATAGACAAATTGCATAGCACAGTTGCTTTAAAGAAAACAACACAACACCCTGAAAGATAAAATGAGGTCTAGTTTCTTCTTTCCCTCCTCCCTCTTACCCCAACAGTTCAGTTATTAAAGCACTTGTGCACAATGTGATAGAACTAGATATAATCCTGTTTTATTCACTTGTGAGACATCAAAGCAATATCTAAGTTGAGTGTAACCATCAGGCTATTCCCTATCTTTCCTGTGAAACCTCAATCCTGTGTAGAAAACAACACAGTATTTTAATTAAGGAACTCCATTATAAAAGACGCCACCACAGGTACCTCCTCCTTGCACCAAGTTTTGAAAGATGGCTTCAGAGAAAGTGTGCAAGACAGTAATACCCACAAGAGGAAAGACAGTTTCCCAGTGGAGCAGAAAAAGCTACTGAAGATCGAGAGGTGAGACTGAATTTCATGTAAGGTACCTTAAACATCCTGCCCAACACTTTGATGTTGGTTAAGAAATATCTAGTGAATTGAGATTGACTCTGTTCTGAGGCACATAGTTCCCTATGCATGCTATGAGCACTATAGGAACTCAACCCAAACCATGGATGCATGGAGACAGTCACCTAAAAATGAGCATTACAACACACTTCTTCACACACTTTTGGTTCTGGTCTTTTGTACCAGAACATTAATTTCTAAAGAAATATGGTGCAATATAAATAAAATGTCTTTATGTAAACCCACTTCTGTAAATGAAGATACTGCAATATTTCTTCGGGATAGGTAAGTGCTAGAGCAGGTAAAACCCCACTAGTAATACGAAGCTCCTCACCTTCTCATTACTGGCAAATTGCACAAGGATACCCCTTCTGCACAAGACTTAATCCTTAACATGCAGATCAAGCCGAGCGCCTCATGCTGACCATTGTTTTAGGTAAATTATTTTAAGTATGACCACTCTTTTATATGAGTATTTCAGCTACAATATTTGTTCTGTGTTGTCCTTGATAACTAATAAGAAAGAGATTTTCTCTAGGTTTTGAGGGATGATTCATTTCAAGTTCAGCACTTCCTTAGGGAAATGATGCAGACAGAAGCCAGACGGCCTCTACCTTGAAGAAATCACATTCCACGCAGGAAACTTCCAACACACACACAGCCTGGCACTGCGTGAAATCGCACATCACAGCCCTTCCCAGTTCCTCTCCCCTACAGCCTCTTAACGGTAGCTTCACTCAGCTCCTCCCAAGAAACCCCTTCAGGGCTCTTCACCTTCACCTCTTTCCATGTAAACAACTCCCCCTTTCCTTTCCTTTTTCCTTTCCTTCCTTTCCTTCCTTTCCTTTTTCCTTTCCTTTTTCCTTCCCTTTGCCTTTGCCTTTGCCTTTGCCTTTGCCTTTGCCTTTCCCTTTCCTTTCCTTTCCTTTCCTTCTCCCCTCCTACAGAAGAAAACAACACAGAGCCAGGATGTTTCTTCTTTTTGCTCAGCTGATGATTTTGCTATTCCCTTTCCTGCAGCTTATGCCTGTTTGGGCCAGGAGCAAACTCCTACTGTGCCGACGTAGTGGCAGGAAGTCCCCTGTAACTAACAAAGAATATTCTTAATATAGGGTCTTTGGACATGGAAATTTGACATGGATCAGACTGTATGGTAGTCATCTCTACCTTACATGTTGTCTTTTATTTCTGTATTCTCCACCAGATGTGTGGACATGAAACATTGCCATGAAACAGAAGTTGTGCAGGGAGCAGGAAAAATTTTGTGGATCCTTTTTAAGGGAAGATTAAGTAAATGATTTGAGGAATACATTTAAAAAGCCAAGTTTTATAGATATGTTGAACACATTATTTTCTATTGAGATGAAGGAGGAATAATCATAGAATAATTTAGTTTGGAATGACCTCTGCGCATCATTTGGCCCAGTGCCCACTTAAAGCTAGGATAATCTCAAGTACTGTCCTGGACATAATGTTATAGCAAGGCATGCGGGAGACTCCTTCAGTATTCTGCTGTTCAGAATTTGTTTAGTTAATTCTCATTTTTTAAGAGAGAAAATAAAAACTGATAAAAGATAAAGTTAGCAGAGTTTGGTGAGCTTAGATTGAGACAACTGAAGTCTAAGAAGGGAGCACAACTGGCTTTTATAATGTAGCAAGGCTAAACGACAGGAGAAAAAGAAATAATCAGAGGAAGCATACAGGTGGGACAAGAACAAAGAGGTTCAAACTGGTCGTTGAAATTTTTGCTGGAAATTTAAAAAAAGTACTAAAACAACATGGAAACAGCCATCCCCATCCAATTTGAGTTGAGGCAGTGAAACCATAGAACCACTCTTAGAAGGCTGTTTGATAAGTTTTTTAGAAAGAGCTGATGTTAGTTTCAGCTTCGAGGAAGTGGACTACATCCCAGGATGTGTTCTGTATTTGAAATAATCTGTGATGCTGGCAACATGGTGATTGTTACATAAAGTAGTATACACACAACTGCATAAATTAATACCTCGTACCACCAAAAACACAGAGCAATGAAGAAACTGAGTAGTTCTAGAAGCACGCAGTACCAAGAATCACGTATGCAAGAAATGATGAGTCTTAAATTTACATTTCAGCGGATGAATGTAAAGGCAGCAGAGAACTACTTTCTAACCTAAAATGTTGGATGAATGTAAAGTTAATTTGGCCTATTAGGTGGGTGATAAGTAGCTGGATCAAGCCCTGAACAATTGCTATTGATTTATGATTTTAACTATGGGAGTGAAAATTCTTATTTGTAAACTGTCTGTTTGTATACAGAGTTGACAAATTATCCAAGTAACTAAAATGGCACATGGTAATAACAACTATTTAGCTATATGGATAACCTTTAATCACACATTCATTACTGAAAATGACTAAAATTATATTAATGCAAGCTGACAAAAAAAAAAAGTAACCTTTAGACAGATTTGGAACTTTGCTGTAAGCACACAGTCTTTTTATTCTGGCTTCTTCCACCACTAAGGCTCAGAGGGGAAAACGAGAATCAGTTCCCTAAGAAAGTTGTATTTGTTCCATTATTCATTGCCTACCAGCAACTAAAGAAATACAACACAGGAGACACTATGCATGTAAAACCAGGCTCATAAGTCAGACATATGGTAAAGACATATGTAAGAAATATATTATAATTCTATTTTAAAAAATAGTATGTAGGCATTAAAAAGAATATTCCTAAAGAGTAAAAGGATATCTTTGTAGAAGCTTGAAGAAAGCAAACTTCCAGATATCATGCTAGTAATACTGAGAGCAATAATATTTTGAATCGTCTTTATTCTTAGCAGAATATTACAATATAAAATGTTGTGAAAGTTACTTGTCAACAAAAACAACCCTTTGAAATTTTGTTTTGTTAACAAAAGGATGAGATCACCTTTCTACTTAAATATACTCCACATCCAGAACATGAAGTTTCACAAGATAGTTAAATACTGAATCTTTTAATCTTGGTATATGTACATAATCCACACAGTTCAATACTGAGTTAACACTTTGCAAGAGAACTTTGGCAATGTGATTCCCTGGTCCTGTGTGCACCGATTTGTACTTTAAGGTCTGCCGGCCAGGTAAACCATGACAGGCTGCACTAGTAGCAAGACTTAGACTGAAAATCAGATCAAATCAAAAGACAAGTGCTCAGTTGATCTTGAAAGTTCTACTCACGACTTCTTTCTTCTGTTTGGCTTTTCCATAACCTATCTATTGCTCACTGTCTGCATATTGAAACAAGTACCAAATTCCTTGTCTTCAGCTATTAGCATGCAGCTGATTTTGCCACAGCTGAATGGCAGATTTGTTTCCTAAACCTTGTTGTACTTCAGCTCTCTCACTCCTGTTTTGGGCAATCCCACTACTATTCATGAAAAACAAAAGCATACCCCTGAATTTCCATATTATCGTTCCTTTAAGCTGCCAAAAAGACCATCTTTCTCTCCCCAAATTGGGGAGACCAAAGTGGATACTAAATTGGACCAGTAGTGAAAGCTACTTGTTACTTAACTATTGCAAAATTTTCCGATGAAAATCTGGCTCTAATATACTAGAGAAGTGACTTCACAAATATTACAGGTTCTTATGTTGCATTCAAAAAAAATACAGGAGGCTTAGCTATACGCTTTTATCACTTGTAAAAATTTAAGACACCAGTTAGTCTATCACTTATGGTAGCACTGAGGTCTCATCTCAGAACCTCCTAACAGAAGAATTCAACTGCTGAGATGGCTTGCTTGATAAAACCAAATTCTATCTATAGCAGTCCTCAAAGCATTTCAAATTAGAAAAGTTGTAACACTTTAAAGTGTTAAGATAGGGCACTGATCTTCATTCTGCTCAAGGGGCCATCTAGTACTTTCTGGAAAGTCTGTATAATTATGCAGAAAAATGTTAAACTGTATTAAGTTAAATAAAAGCACTAATTTTCTCTGCTGACTCTGCTGAAAAAGCAGACAAGGGAAATGAAACACAGATCTCAAGTAACTAGCTGAGCTTTACATTGGCAGATAAAATTTTTTAAAAGCCCTTTGTTTTGTTGAAAAGGTTCCTGAACCATAGGAAAATTAAGTTCTTGGCCACCTATGCAAATCCCTCTCTAGGATGCCTCAACATCACTTGTTCAAAACAATTCATTAAAATTCTTTCTTCCCTATGGCTGATAGATCCAGAAGCCAGTTAGTTTTCACTACAGCTCATGTCACTAAGTAATACTTTTCCCTCCATGCCCATCCTAATCACATGTTCTATCACCAGAAATATTACATACACATAAAATAAAGGTTACTTTGCATTTATTTTAGCTTTCTTTTCTCTAATTACGTTACATTAAATTTTGAGGGGTTCTCAACTGAGTTATCCCATCATTTCGCTAACTCTGCAATCTCTTTCTCTTTAAATATCTTAATCTAGCTTTAAAAGCTGATTGTAAAATTGAGAATTTTATATTACTTGTCAGTGCATCTTGGAAATAGTCCAATCAAAAAGCTAAATCTGTTTTCACTGGCAAAACAGAGCTAATATGAAAAGAGAGGAGACCGATTTTTTTTTTTTTCTCCCTGAATATGAATCACATAAAATCTGTTCTGGACTTGACAAAATTAGTTTCTCGCTGTATAGAAATGCTAAAACTCATAGTTGAAAACAATTAAGAAAGCCATGTGTTTTGTGGCCATTTTGAGGAAGAACAGTATTTGCAAGTTAGCTTAAGGGCAGTCAGTATCAAAAGCAGAGACAGACTTTTACTCCCAATCATCTAGTTCAAACCCCTGCTCAAAGCAGGGTCGACGAGCGCTGGTTGGGAGGTATTACCAGTCTTCAATTGTTAGAAATTGTGTCCAGATCTTACTGTTTTTTCATTTTAAAGAACATAATGAGTAAGGAAAAAGTCTATAAAGAGAACATGAAAAGACCCACTGATAAAGAAAATTTTAAAAATTTTAAGAAGCGGTCAAACAATTTCAACAATGTTTTATGTTGAACGATATAGTTCAACACAAAACTGTACAGGACAACTGTATAGTCTTGACTGCAATACAGGACAACTTTGCAGTTAGGATGGGACTGGAATAAAAGTGACCTGTATAGAGCCAAAAATTGTATCTGGCCTGTTTTCAGTAAGAATGATGTTCTACTGAGGGATCATGGTAAGGAGAATTCAAAGAATACAGTATACTCTACATCCCATGATGAACTATATCATCTCCAGTCCAAAACTGAAATAACTATGATAATCACAGATTTTACTAATCTATCAAGATGGGGATGGCACTTTCTAAACAGACATTACAAAGTATTATAGCTATTTAAGAAAGGAGAAAAGAAACTAAACCAACCGCAACTCAAGCCCAGGCTGACTTCCAAAGTTAAAAATTCACTAATAATTTGAATTGTAATGGTCAACAGGAAAAGAAATAAAGGTACTTGATTTTATTAAGGTTTCACACAGCACGTAGACTAGTAAATTTCTCTCAAAGAGTAAAAAAAGGAAATGCAGATCTAATATATCTGGAATTCCATCAGGCATTTAACCCATTATCAGATGACATTGCCAAGTTAAGAGCTTAAAAAATAAAGTGGAAAACAGTACAAGATTTGAACAGCAGGTGTAAAAAAGGCCAGAAAAGAGACAACCAGTGGTTTTAAAGTGAAGCTGAGCAAGAGGGAAATGACGCAGAATTACTCAAAAATCAGTCTTGGGGGAATATAGTTTTCCACAGGAGTGTGTAAGACAAATTCAGCCAGTTTGAAGATGAGGCAAGATCAGTACCTGAAATGTATTAAAGCAGTCTTCTGATATCAGGTAAGACTGGACTTTTTGTTCCTTAGGTTAATTCTAGTCTCATCTTACCATGACTTGGATTTAATTTTTTCAGAAAACTAAGACTGAAAATTGTCTTCCTTCTCCTTCGACAAGTACCTTTTTTTTTTCCATAATGAAAGAAGAGGAAATGGTTTTTGAACAGGTTGTTGAAAGAAAGCAGGAATTCTGAAAATACTTTATGGTCATCTATAAAATAGAACTTATAATAGCAATACAACTTCTATCACTCATAAATAGGTCTTTAATAAACTACTCCAAAATGTACTGCCAACAATATGTATAGTCAAATGGAGAGACATTGAGGAAACTGACGTTTACTATAATTACCACTACATGCATAAAACAGTAAGTTAAAACATTATTTGGTCCAGTATATTTATTAATTTTTTATTCAACATGGAAACATTGTCTGTAACTGAAAGAGGAAAAAAACATAGGACAGCAAAGAATAGACACAAAGCTGTATTAGAAGCATAACTATTTGTTTCCATAAGCACCATAGTATATGCACAGTTCCATCTGCACGTTGCAGCATATTTTCATTTTCCAAGATGACAAATACAAGTTAGTTTTAATTCCAGATTCCAGGCTTCAAAGAAAAAATACCTCTAGTCTTGGAGAAAGCAGTTCTTCATCTATGCATATATATATATATATATATATGTATACATACATATAGCATAGACATAGCATTGACCCATATGAGTACTTGAGAATCATATATCTTTGTATGAATCTTTATATTAAATCTAATGTTGTATTTTTTTAAGAGCCTGAAACAATATTTGGCAATTATAAACATTCAAATGATTCCCTAACATACTTATTTACAAAAGTCAACATTTTAATTATCATGATGTCAATATCTTGTAGGTATTTATAAAGACTTGTATCTAAAAACAAATACTATTAGGCAAATTGCATGTGAAGTTTAGGTGATGCACACTAAGAGTGGATAAAAGTTTTCTGTCCTATTTTTCCTTAAGTCATTGTTTTTACCACTGACAGATTAAATTTGAAAACATGTTCTCCTGCAGCACTGTGAGCCCAAAACACCTTTAATGTTTCCATTTTACAAGGAAAAACTGTCTCCTCCAGACTCACGTGCACTACAAAGTCTGCTTTACAATAGCAGAAGCGCTTTGAAGAATTAATGTATAATTAAAAAAAGAAAGTAGCCTGCACAAGAATACAGGTACCACTCCATGACAGACTGACTCCTCTGTGTGCCAGGTCAGTGCCAGGCAGCTGCAGAGCGCAGAGCTGGAGACGCTGACAAGAGATGACCTCAGCATGACTGCCAGCACCCTCACCAGGCAAGCTGACCCGGCGCTGGGGAGAATCCAGAAACTCCCAAGCACATGAGTGAACATATCATCAGTACTGGGGGAGAAGGATCAAGAAGGATTTCCCAGTAAATCTACATGAGGAAAACTCTCCTACAGCAGATATGGTCTTTGTAAAAATGGTGGCTTGACTGCCTAGCCCATTCCTATCCACCCCAACCAAAAACAATAGGGTCTTCTGACAGAACTGCAGTTTTGCTGCACCTGTACTAGAAGTGCTATCTTTCTGAAAGCCTTTAATGTGAGTTGTTTGGGGTTTTTTAGATCTTTTTTGTTTCCTTTTTTTTAGAACTATCATCTCCTCCTCCCATCTTCTGCCTATTACAAAAAGCTTTAACGGAACCTGTGACAAGACAGAGCACACTGGAATCCCAAACACTATTTATCCAGTGAATAAATATATTTATCTCAAACAATTCATGGATCCTTTAATTTCTTCCTAAGCAGTTCAGATTTTACTCAAATCAGTAGGAGTTGAAGAAGGTAGATTACTGTGCAAGTGAGGTTGACCATAAAACATGACTTTAAAAATGGTGATTTATTAAGTAACTTGATTCCAAATATATGAATCAGATAGACATGTTTTGAGTATGTCAGTACTTATATTAGACACATAAATTTAACTTCTGTAAACTTAGAGCCAATGCAGCTTGAAAAAACAGGTGGCTTGTTCTGGCTTGTACAGTGCACTCAGCATTACTGCTGTCCTCCTAACCAGGACATCATGTGTAAGAAGCCTGGCTGCATTTAAAATCCAGTCTGAAGTTGCGTTTCAGACAGGAAAAAGAGAAGGAAAATGTAATCCCTATTTTTACTCCTAAACTGTGAAAATATAACCTGAAATCACTGGGACAGCAGATGCAGCAGCCCATGATGCCATCTTCTCAGGGCTGAACTACATTTTCAGCAATGCATTTGAAAGGAAAGGATTGTTTCAATTCCCTCTTCAGCAGAGGGCAACAAGACATACGTGGCATCACCTGAAAAGCAACTGAAACTCAACAACAAGCCTACCTTCACTGCAATTCACTCTTTAGAGCTCTGACACAAGGCATGCGTGTGACAGATAGGGAAACCTTTCTCACGGCTGCAGAAGAACAACCTGCCAAGAACAAATGGGGCATTATCTGAAGTGTAGGGCTGACAAAAGATGGCCTTCCTCCCCTTTTTCCTTCAAGCTCTTTATAAGTTTATATTAGAGCAAAGAATAACCTAAGACTTCTGTTAAAAAAAAAAATCATTCCTTATCAGTCTATTACTTGCTACATAGTTAACTCGACGTAGTTACCGTGTGTGGCAAATTTCAGCTTCATGGGGGCTGCTGACCGCACACTTATTCTGTAGTTTTTACTTTCTTCCAAGCTTACCTGTTTACACAAATGAATTCCTGTCATCTGCCCTGTTATTTTACGAAAGCATTGACCACTTGAAAATGAGTCTGTAGAAAGCCATGCCCTACCATGATGTGGATTATACCTGCCCTGAATTCACCCTTCTTTCTCTCCATATCCCCGATTGCCCCAATCCTATTTTGCATCTTACCTGCCCCTGGCAGGAACCCCTCAGTTTCCACTGTCAGATTTCATATTGCTCCACTGCAGTGTACATTACCTGGGTCTGCATCTTAACTTACTGTATCGGAACAAAAGCAAAATCATACATTATGCAAACATCTTTCAAAAGAAAGATCTTTTTGTGGCATACACTGTTACTTGTCATCTAACCACCTTTGTTTCATGTGGGAAAAGAGTCACTACATATCAGAGGGAATTAATTATGATATGGCTTTATTGCATGGCCTTGCTGACAGCATTTTGTAGAGGTACATGGAAGTATGTGACTAATTTGGGTTTATACATATGCCTAGTACACAGTGAAGTAAGTCTGAATCAAACAAAGGCAGAACTATGGACAAGATCCACGAGAGCTATTTTGACGCTCTCATAATGATGTGCTTTTGGGGAGTATGAAGATCTAACAAGTCACCACCGGGGAAATGAAGAGGTCCCTGTTCTCCACCAGCAGCTGAGCAGAAAAAGTGTCATAGCTTCTCTGTGGCAGCATTTCGTCACAGCTCACAGAAGAGAGCTATGCCAGAGAACTGCAACAGCGGGCTTCTCCATCAGCAAAGTGGAGCTATCAGCCAACAGTGACCAACAGTGACCACAGCGCAGATACTGCACTGCTGCAAATACTTTTCTGAGCCTATCACACTTAATTCAATGCATTTACATTTCCTTCTTGTTCAGGGACTAACTGAATGTGGGCAAAATGCTCTTCATGGGAGTGCCAAATTACGGTGCCTTCCTTACCAGTACGAACTCCTCTCAACTTCTCAGGCAAATACACTAGCAAGGGTCAGCACACCTTGTTGGTCCCAGTCATGCCATATTGACTAGTAGCTAGTCTACTTGACAGCCATACTCTCTGGCTATGGAAGTCACAGGCTACTCAACCTAACACAAAACTATTTTTCCTACAAATTGGCCAAATCCATGTAGCAAGTTCTACACATATTTACAGTAGAAAAAGTATTTGAATAATTCTACAAGACAAGAACATGGCCCAATCAGTAGCTAAGAGGGGTTTTTTGTTGTTTTTTTTTAAGTTTTATTTCTGAAGCTACCATCACTCCAGACATCACAGTGTGAATCATATTTAAAAATAATTTAACCTTATAAATATTCCAGTCATAAACATTTTTTTTCTCTCTTTCTCTGACTTCCAGTTTTAAATTCTAGTCTACCATTTTATCCATTTCCAGCTTTAAGGTTGTGAGTAATACTTTGATTTTTATACAAATGGATTACTGGATCCACAGCTGTCAGTACAATTATGGCCAAGACCTTTGTAGCCTGAACCAAACTACAGAAACATTTAAATAGAGCTTTAAACGAATAACCAATAAATGAATATTCTTGACAAAAATAACGTATCTCCAAGAAGATGGTTATTTAATAGGCTTTTATTGTCCATTAAATATGAACTCTGAAATTGTGAACTACTATGTATAGACATATATAGGATACAGTTTAAGCACAGCAGCAGTAATTTCAAGATGTATTCCTAAAATTTCTCTAAAGCAATGCATATAAAAACATTTAAACAGAATGAGCTACAAACTTCACTTCAGAATCAAATACAGATACTAGTAAATCTAAGAGAGGTTACGTGTGTGAGGTAGAAGGGGCATATAGTGAAAATCAGAAATACATGCTAGAGGTTATTTCCTTTTCATTGAGCCAGACCCCAAACTAATAAATTTGGTGCTCAAAATGAAGTCACAATGAGGCCTTGCATCTGAAAATCCTACATTTATATATGTATTCATAACTAGTCTCACCTAATCCTTTATATCCAAACTGCTGTTCTGGACCCCCTTGTCAGACTATAGGAAATTAAGAAGCGCTCTTCAGTTGGTTGTGTGCAGCACATCTATCCCCTAACATCTATCCTCTCTCTTAATCAGTTCAAGGGAAAGGCAGCTGGGTGAAAATACTACGTGGATTAGTATCAGTGTGGAGATGAGCATTTTGACCATCATAATTTAATTATGTAGATGATAGGACAGAGTGCAGCCTCAGCAAGTTTACAGATGATGCAAAATTGTGAGAAGTGTCTCTAAGAGAGACCTCAATAGACTGAAGAAATGGGCTGATGGAAACCTCAAGAAGTTCAACAAGGAGTGTGCTTTGTCCAACACTTGGGGAGGAACAACCCCATGCACCAGCACAGGCTGGGGTCTAACCAGCCTTGCAGAGGGGTCTTGCAGGGCGTCCCCCCTTGCGGGGGTCTAAGCAGCTTTGCAGAGAAGGACCTGGGGGTCCTGTTGGATAATAAGCGGAACATAAGCCAGCAGTGTGCCCTTGCAGTAAAAGGTGGCCAACAGCACCCTGGGCTGCATTAGGACAACCATTGCCAGCAAGCTGAGGGAGGTGATCCTTCCCCTCTCCTCAGCACTGGTGGGGCCACACCTGGCACTGGTGTCCAGTTCTGGGCTCCCCAGGACATGAGAGACATAGACATACCTGAGTGAGTCCAGTGAAGGGCCACAAAGATGACAACTGCACTGGAGCCTCTGCCATACAAGGAAAGGGTGAGAGCTGGGAAGGCTTCAAGAAGGGCTTCAAGAAGGGAAGGCTTACGGGGATCTTATCAATGTGTATAAATAACTGATGGGACGAGCAAAGAAGATGGAGCCAGGCCTCTCAGTGGTAGCAAGTGAGAGGACAAGAGACAATGAGCACAAATCAAAATAGAAGAAAATCTACTTAAACATGAGGAAAAACTTTTACAATTAGTACACTAGAACAGGTTGGTGAGAGAGGTTATGGAGCCTCCATCTTCCAACCCCACTGGATGCAACCTTGAGCAACCTTCTCTGCTTTGACCCTGTTGACTCTGCTTTGAGCTGAGAGGTTGAAGCAGGCACCTCCAGAGATGCCTTGCAACCTCAACCATTCAGTGATTTTACACAAGAATTCCAAAAAGATGGAGCATATTGGGTTCTCTGTGTGATTTTGCAAACACTCGTGTTTTGTAAAGGAACAGAGAGAAAGTGAAAACACTTTCTACACTACCTCATTACCCTAAAAAAATGTTACCAAGATCAGATAAATTCTGAAACAGAATTTAAACACAGGTATGGTGAAAAGTGCAAAACAAAAGCAAATAAATTAACAAAAACCCTAAAAGATCATCGTCTTCAACCTTTACATGCAACTTTGTGGCCATGTGCAACACAGAAAAAGTATGAAACTTTACACTCTGCACTTAATCACTGCAGCTATTGTAGAAAACCTGAGCTTACCTAGCTGGCTTCTTACTAGGCACAATGCAGACTTGAAAACTAAAAATTAGACATCAAGAATGTTTTGTCCTTTCTGTAAATTTCACTTCTTCAGCCCTCCTCTGGAAGCACTGAAAGTAAAAGCTGATGTGGAGTTGAAAGGTACTGATGTCATAGCTAAACTTATCCTAACAAAGGGTCCCTGACAGTAGTGGTCTTTGACTCTCAAGCCTGGGCCTAGTTCAGTTCTTGGTTCCCCAGCACGTGCCCCTCAGCATGCAGTGAAGAAGCATGGTTCCCCATCACTCATTCAAGCAGTCCGCAAAGTTTGCAATTTCCACCTGTCCCATTTTCCCCCAGCTGAAGCTGAAGTGCTATTTGTCCCTGCCAACATATGTATGCAGCTATACTTCATAAGGAGTTAATGCACAAAACTGCACTTGACATTAGAATACAGGGATGTTACCACCAGGTATGGCACTCTCCGACTACTTAACGACATATGGCTTTGTTTTGATCTAGTACTGAGGTTGCATATAAGGAAAAAAATGTCATGTAAGTTATCATTATAAGCCTTTCTGAAATAAGACTCTAACTTTGCTGAAAATACAATGGTGTACCTTCTTTTAAAATAATATTAATATCATTAATAAATTATTTTAATAATTGTTAATTACTTATTAATAAGTATATAGTTTTGCCACTATGTATTTTATTCATCTGTCAAGAAGCTGCTCATATCTAAATTTGTCTTATTTATGCAAAGCTACATGTTCAAAAACTACAAATTTTCTTATTTTCTGTCTTAGCTACTATATTTTTCCAAAATAAAGTCCCATCCCTTCTGCCTGCTGCCTTGCTGCTTGCTATCAGAATCAGAGACCTAATTAAGGAGACTTTGTATCATTAGTTTTCAAATTAAAAATATTTGGAAGACAACATAGACACATTTTTCTGAAGACAGAAAGTGATGTTCACATTTGCAAAATAAAATCCAACCCCAATCAAATCTTAAAAAAGAACCTGAACAGGACCACGCTGTCCCAGAACTCAGGTTCTTTTGAGTTTCAGAACTCAAAAGGGTGATTGCCCCATTGTCTAATGGTCAGCTGGAAGAAAAGGAGATTTGATTTCAAACTAAGAAGACATCCTGAAAATAAGAAATGTTTGCAGCTCCTAAAAAACCTTGCCAGCATACATCAACTTAGCTGGATCATAAGCAAGCATCGGAAATACCACTTCTATTTTCAGAACATCATGCATCCAGGATGAAAGCTGGGTTCCTCCCACATCTAAATTGCTCAGTAAATCTTATATTTCAAGAACAGTCTTATGATAAATGTCAATTTTGTGCTAACTGCATTCTGCAAATATTTAAATTGAGAGGTGTACAAAAAACAGATAAGAAAGACTTTTTTTAAACTGAGGATGCACCTTGGCCAAGTAAGAAAAACATTTAAGCCATGAGCTACAGGTTAACATTCAGTCCAGACTGAGTTGGGAAAAGATTTTTTTGCACAACCTTGAGATGTGTCAAAAATAAAATATTTCATACAAGTGGAATTGGAATGCTTAAACATGAAGCTATGTGATACTACAAATAATTGCAGTTGGAACTTGGGGAAAAAATTAATAGACAGATGGTCTCCACTTTCTACTCTGAAAAGTGAAAAAAAAAATTATGATGATGATTCTAATCCCTACACAGCAAACTATTTTTAAATTCCAGATTTTTGTCATGTATTAAAAAATAATCTGTTCAAATCAGATATACACAGAAAACAAAAACCTTGTCAAAATTTTCTGCAAATGTTGATTTAAGTTAAAATAATCATTATCTTGTACTATTAGAAATCTTTTCTTCATGAAAAGCACAGTGCCAGCGCTCCCTTCTCATCAGAACAGTAGTTGCTACTACGTAGCATCTTTTGTATCTGAGTTATGCCAGCACAGAAAACAAAAAATTTACAACTCTGAGACAAACATGCTTATCATTTAAAACAATCAAAATATTCCATTATTAGGTTCTAAATCTCAGAACTGAATAAATACCTATCATGATTACTCCTTTCCTAGAACTACCTCATTTTTTATAGCTATGTTCTTCTATTGCACTCAGCAGGGCACAGGCAGATGATAGGATAAGGATCTCATTTTATTGTCTAAATTGGAATCCAAATTGGAAAGGCTGCCTCCTCAGCTAGCTGGTCTGTGGATTAGAATTGAGTGGGTAGTTTTAGTTAAATTTCTCCACAGACGAAAATAATAATAAATAAAGATAGATAGATACTTTGTTTATCAGTCTTAGTTCAGCACAAGGCAGGCCTGGAGATGTTCTCTGTCTCTATTACAAGACATCCCAGAGTATATTCTTGAAAATAAGCAAGCCTACCAAATAGTACCTGAATATTCAGAACATTTTAGTCTTTCCTATACTTTCCTGTCCTTTTTATGAAGTCAATGTATTTCTGTTGCTTCTGGATATTTGTGATGTATTAAGACAAATCAGAGGCAATTAGAGCAAATACTATATATAGAAATTTCCAGTTTTGTAGCTGAATCAAATAACAAAGGCTGAAATCTGAGGTACATAACAAGTATTGCTGGTTGAAAGGCATCTATCAGAAGTCAGGATAAAGCTACTGAAGATGCAAATACTGAGTTTCTCCCACTTGCAAAATATTGTCAAATCATTATGACAGTGCACGCACAGCTGTACATAAATGTTTAGTAATGATGCTGGCAACATTGCAAGAAAAAAACCAATAAGGATGGAATAAGTGCCTCCAGAGTTAACTTGACAGAAAAAAGGGCTTTTTCTGCAGAGGGAGATCTGTAGATACTAAATATTACAATTGGTTATTGTTTCGTTTGTTTGTTTGTTTTAATATTTGAAGGCATTTTACAGCATAATCGTTATGAGGAGGCAAAAGAGAATTTTGGCTAAAAAATTCAAACTGCATAATCAGGTTGAGAATAAATATACATAGTTTGAAGGAAATTTTTTAAATGAAAAAATTAGGTGAATATTTTTTGGATAACATTAGTTACTACCCAGTGTTTCTTAAGCTCCAACTGCAAAAATTTATAACATATTCATTAGATGAAACTATTGCATTTTATTTGCTCCACAGAACTCATGTCTCTCCTTGGGTGTCATTTCCTAGATTAAAAGATTAAGCTAAGAAATTTATCTTGGAATTAAATGTTTCAACAGGCAACTTTGGACAGGGTGGGAATCCTGAGCTCCCTTATCAGCTAGAGAGAACAAAATCCTAGGAGAAGTAACGAGCCATACTTTGTGGTGGATCAAAATTTTGAAGGGAAGAAGCCAAGCTCTGCCAGCGTTCGCAAGTGTTTCCTTAAAGCTTAGGAATGGTGAGATAGGTTATTGCTGTTTGTCTTATTCACAAAAGTCAGAAAATTGGCACTTAAAAGAAACTACATTATGTTTTACAAAGGCAAAAGGCCTTTTGTTGAACAGTTAACGGTAAGCACATACTGAAGGGTAGAAAATATGTTGTTCAAATGAAAAGCCTGTTTTCTCCTCCTCATATCTCTGAATATTATATATTTTTAAGTTACTTATTGTGAGTACCATATAACTTGATCAGGCTAATCACCATTGAGTATCACAAAGTGCTGTGATGCTGTATTGTTCTTTCCTTATGAGCACATTCACCAGGAAAAATAAAAGTGATTACATGTAGAGTTCCCAACAATGAGAACTCTATGCATGTACAAATACTTTAATTTTCATATTGTATTTTTGCTAGAGCTGTAACATTGACACTAATATTATCTACATGCTCCCAGTTCCTTAAGTATTTTGGACAGTTTCACATAAACAAAAAGAATGGCACCTCATCCTGTTAAACAGGCAAAATCAAGATGCTATTTTTTTGATGATGGAAGAAAGAATTTCATTGAAAAAGGAAAACAAAAAGGTCTTGGCTTTATTACAAATGACTGTAACAACTGCTCCTCTCAATGTCAAATACAGTATCACTCACCAAACTTGGCAAAAATATGCAAATTTTTGTATTTACTGTTTGGGGGGATGTCCTGGTTTCAGCTGGGATAGATTTAGTTTTCCTCCCAGTAGCTGGTATAGTGCTGTGTTTTGGATTTAGTATGAGAATAATGTTGATAACACACTGATGTTTTAGTTGTTGCTAAGTAGTGCTTACACTAAGTCAAGGACTTTTCAGCTTCTCATGTTCTACCAACTGAGAAGGCTAGAGATGCACAAGAAGCTCGGAGGGGGCACCGGCAGGAGAGCTGACCCAAACTGGCCAAAAGGATATTCCATACCTATGACTTCATGCTCAGTATATAAACTAGGGGAAA
>NW_009189430.1:48341-49412 GCF_000690835.1 Fulmarus glacialis | reverse complement strand
AGAAAAATAACATAAAATGACATAAAATGCCCTACAATGACATAAAATGCCCTAAAATGCCCTAAAATCTAACAATAAAATCCTGTTTCCACTTGTAACCTTTCTGATTTGTGTCCTTGAAAGTGTTTTTGGAGCTGAAACCCCCTGGCAATTCACGCAAATAACCGTCTCATTGTTATTTGACTCCTGGGGAGTGCAGGGAACAGAACAGAACAGAATAGAATAGAATGGAATAGAAGAGAATAGCTATGCTATGTTATGCGTGTAGTTCTGCATGACAAGCTGTGGCGCAGGTCTGCGGGGTGCATCCAGGAGAGCAGGTCTCTGCAGTGCGGGTCCCAGGCGCAGCCAGGAGAGAGGGGCAGAGACGGGCACAGCTGGCACAGCGCTCAGGCAGGGACTGAAGGCCCCAGGCTGAGCTGAGGCACCACCGAGTCCCCAGGGCCCTTGGCAGGAGACGGTGGGGGTGGGGGTGCCAGGGGAGGCCGGTCCCAGCCATGGAGGCCTAGGAGCACCCCCAGGACCCTGGCAGAAGGAGACCTGCACTGCTCATATACTCTCCTCTAGACATTGATGGTTGGCCACTTTGGAGACAGAGTATTGGGCCAGATGGACCTTTGCTCCGATGGAGTACTGTTGTTCTCTGGCTCTTTTGTTTTAGCACGTCTTTCCAAGGGAAACAGCTCAGGCATTTTTAAAAATGAGTACAGGGAAAAAAAAAAAAAAAAAGAAATCCACAGAGAAATGAGCAGGTCTTGCTCACATCAAAAAGGTTTGCAACCATTTAGTTCCAGAGCATTTCCTGCTTCAGACTGAGGGCTGGATCTTTGAGCCTCACTAGTGTCAGAGATGTGGTTTTTTGCCTACCTCTGGAAACCCAGCCAAACTGGATGAACACAGAAGACTTTCAAAAACTGCAGTGCCCACATGCTTTTTGCAAATTTGTTCAGACGGTCAAATTATCTCAAGAGGATCCACAGCTCTCACCCCATCAGAAGGTACATACCTCCTTCCCAGAAAATGACAGAGCCAATGCCTAGGCTGGGACATGAATACCCCATCAATCTCTTC
>NW_009189430.1:0-48148 GCF_000690835.1 Fulmarus glacialis | reverse complement strand
GAAAGAAGGAGGAAGGAAGAAGAATCGAATCGAATCAAAGAGAATCGAATAGAAGAGTTGAGTCAGAAGGGACCTACAATGATCATCAAGTCCAACTGCCTGACGACTTCAGGGCTGACCAAAAGTTAAAGCAAGTTATTAAGGGCATTGTCCAAATGCCTCTTCAACAGTGACCGGCATGGGGCATTGACCACGTCTCTAGGAAGCCTGTTCCAGGGTTTGAGCCCCTTCTCATAAAGAAATGTTTCCTCATGTCAAGTCTGAACCTCCCTTGAGGTTCCTCCTATTCTGTTCTATGAGCTTGGAGCCATTCCCACGTATCCTGGCACTAGAACCCAGGGAGAAGAGATCAGCATCTCCCTCTCCACTTCCCCTCCTTAGGAAGCTGGAGAGAGCAATGAGGTCGCCCCTCAGCCTCCTCCTCTCCAAACAAGACAAACCCAGTGCCCTCAGCTGCTCATCATAAGACATGCCTTCCAGCACCTTCACCAGCTTTTTGGTGCCGTCCTCTGGATGCATTCAAGGACCTTCACATGCTTCTGAAATTGTGAGGCCCAGAACCGCACACAGTACTCAAGGTGAGGCTGCACTAACACTAAATAGGATAATCACCTCTCTTGACTGGCTGGTTATGCTGTGTTGGATGCAGCCCAGGATGCAGTTTGCCCTCTTGGCTGCCAGGGCACACTGTTGACTCCTATTGAGCCTGCTGCCAACCAGCACCCCCAGATCCCTTTCTACAGGGCTGCTCTGCAGCCACTCCTCTCCCAATTTATACTTGTGCGCAGCGATTTGGAAAGATGTTATCCCAAAGTGACTAGCTGGGACACCACAAATTTCAAGTCAGTCTGAGTATCCTCTTGGATAGCTGCTTAATGATAATGAACTGCAACAGAAGTTCAGATCCTCTCAGCCCTTTAGATGCAATAAAGTTTTAATTTCAAGTTATTATATATGAGATCATTACATGATAATATAATATTAGCATCTTTTATTATAAAAATAAAATAATGACCTTAAGAAGAAAATAAATTAATATGACAGATGATACATCATTATTACTTCCATCTCTTTATGTATTGTATGATCTTTAGGTCTTTCAGAGGATGGACTTGTTTAACTTTAAAACAATTCTGCATCTCACACTGAAAAACATTTGTCTAGATTGATAGCAGAAATTATTATTTACTCCAGTAATCACTCTTTTAAGACTCATTTGCTGGATTAGAGGTGACCCTTACAGCACACATCCTATAACAATATCCTCTAATAAACCCATTTAGCATAGTGCTTTTTAAGTAGCGGTGGCCACGAAAAAATTAAGATGAAGATACCAAGAAGTCAGTGTGTTACTGAACTTAAATAAGGCTACTTTTCCATGACTTCTTGGAGAAGACTTTTTGCTGCAAAAGTGAGGTACTTAGAGGAGCAATGGTTACACTGTACGTAACCTTCAAGAAGCTGCTTACTTTCAGTGCAGGCAACACTCAATAGAGAGGCGTAGCAGAAAATAGTGATGTTTGGAGCAAAGGGAAAAGTTGTGTATCTACATGCAGACATACACCTAATGAACCATTGGAAAATCAAGTAATAAACTGCTCAAATCGAGAGGCTATCCAGATATTCATCCTGAGTTAACAGTTCTGGAGCCTGACTGGAGGCAGTGTTTATTCATGTTTCCTAAGTTACAGGAGTTGCCAATCAGATGGAGACCATTAACCATTAAGGAGATCATTAAGTAGGGAATTCACAAAGCAAAATGACCAGTAGCTTGAATCAGAAGACTTCCCTTTGGTACTCATTCATATACAATGTTCATTTAGCAACCCCTGCAAAATGTCATGCTTAATAGATGGTGAAGGTTGTTTCCTTTTCTGCTTTTGTTATGAAGATACTAAATACTTATCATTTCAAGGTCCTTCCCAGTACTTTTCTAACACTTTCTCATGATTACTTCTTCATTTATGTAATATACTGTTATATATCACTATTCCAAGAATACTGAACTAATTTATTCACAAAACTGTTTTGCTTACAAGGCTGTATATGTGTCAGTAGCTCACAAAGCAGCTTCCTCACATTTCTTCTGAGTTTAGAACTGGATCCCAGCTATGGATTTTTATCCTTGTTTATGGTAGAAGCGGATGCTTGGAACCTTTATTGTTTATCATAAGTCCTTTGCTCATCTGCTTAAGTCCAAATTTCAGGCTTTTAAGTGACAGAAGATTTTATAACGATTTATTTCTTCTCCATGTTTCTTATAGTAAAAAAAAAAAAGTTAATTTGACTGTATATGAAAAACAGCAGAAAATGGCAAACAGCATGAGTAATGGCTAACAAGTTGCAAATTAAATACCAAAGAGATAAGCACCAGCAGGAAAAAGCCTAAGCATATCAAATTTTGTTATGCCTCTAGGGATAGGCCAATTTTGCTCTTCCATATAAAACTATATATAAAACTCTGCTATTAAGACATCATTGTTATATTTCCTTTTTAAAGAAATGGCTTTAATAAATGTAGATTGTTGGGGGTTTTGGGTTTTAGGGTTTTTTTTCCTTAGCACAACTGTCTGTGCACAAAAGAAGCCTAGGAGCATGGAAAGCAATTTGCTAGCTGATCTTGACAAACAAGCCACACAGCATAATCATTTAAAACTTTTAGACTAGTCTTGAACCCATTTGACTTACAGAGGTGCATTTCATACAGTTCAGAGAAACCTGCATCTTGCTTGTACACACCTGAAAATCCTGTTGCAGAAAATGTATGCGAATCTACTAAGGCTTATAGCATATGTCTCTTACCCATGATTTCACTGTTGATTTTATTCCACGTATTATTGTATTGTAGGAAGATAGATACAATTGAGCATATGATAAAGAAAAAGAGTAATCCTTATTATTCAAGTTTCTCAAGTGCTTCTTTATTGTATGGATTGTGAATTTTGATATTACAACCCTACAATGTAGAATATTTTAAAGAACCTGCCATGTGTTTTGGCCTGTAAATAATTTAATATTCAGTTTATGCAAAAGGGCTAGATAAGATGGGCTACCTTAGATTCTTCATTGGGATTTTAATTAATTCTAAGAAGGTTTTGTCTATTGGAATTGCAAACTAAAGAAACTACTCTAATTGTTCTTACCTTCAGTTGCACACGGATTTAAAAATACTGGGTTTGTACACTAGTTGCTGACTCATCCACTTTGGAGGAAGGAGTCCCATCAGCTTCATTAGGTGTTGGGTTAAGCCAATAGTAAAGCCATGAATACAGAATCACAGGACACAGTTTCAAAATTCACAGCAAGAATCCACTGGGATTTCACTATTTTTCGTTAACAGGCTGTTCTCCATGTTCTCCATGTTCTTCTCATGTAAAGGCCTCAGCGAAGCTGCCTGCTGGGGATTAGGAGATTTTTACCACCTCTTTTTGTATTTTCCTTCTCTTACTCCATTTTCTTCTTATTGATGACTCTTCATTCAGTTGACTATACTAGAGCAGACAGCTGATGCACAATAAAACAGGTGCTTGATAACGAAAGCTTGCAACAAAGAGAAGCCATCCTTGTGTTTAGGCCTGTGGTGTTCCTTTTGCCCCACTAGGACTAGCAGGTTTCTTTGTGCATCAAGCTTTTTCTGTGTGAGAATGGTCTTCACAGGGAAACGACACGCATCCCAGTAGTTGCCCTGTGTTTCATACTAAGTTCTGCAATGATACAGATCCAGTTCCCAAAAACGTCTCATGTTTCACCCTCATGAGGGCAGAGCTGGTGGGCTACAGCAGTCTAAATGCCATCACTTGCTGTTCTAATGTTAGGTGGTTTTTGGTGTGTGGAAACCACTGTTGAAATACACCACTGCAGACCTTTCACAGAAAAGTAGATGTATCTGTAAATGGGGAATGAAAAATAGATCCTGACAGTTTCCTGGCAGTACATTTCAAGGTGTATTATTTGCTTTACAAAAATAGATAAACATCAAAACCCACATGTAGATAGATAAATGTCAAAACCCACACCTCTGCTTTGTATTCTAGGCTGGTTTTCTTAGCATCTGTATATCTTTAGCAGAGAAATCTACTGCTGTCCCATGACATTTCCTCAGAATATTCGAATATTGCTTATATTGAAATTATATTTTATTATATGTTATATTACTAACCTAAATGTGTATTTTTTCTATGCAAAACACTGAGGTCTGTGCAGCTTTAAAAGAACCTTGCTTGTTCTTGTATTTCTGCATTTGCTTTACATACTAAACATGAAAAAAACATTAAAATGTATAACAGAATGTGAATGAAAAATATTACAAAAGAATAAAAATACAGCACTGTCTTTAAACCTCCCACACTGCAATTGAGTACAATTCCAACAAGCCACAGGTGTACACCATATGCATAGGTGAAAATGTGATTATGAGAGGTCTGATGACAGTTCTGGGTCCACAAAGCATTCATCTCAATATAAACATCTGTTAGGTATTCAGGGCAAAACTGTGCAGAATATAGAGCTATAATTGAGGTTTAAAATGCAGAGATATCAGGAAACTCCAGGTTATTGCCCCAACAGGAACTCAAATTTGATCACATTATAAAAAGATACTATATATTATTAGTGTACATGATGTTAGGCTTCATGCCTTATTATACTGAGATGGAATTGTTTCAGCTCAACAGAGTGTAGGGACTTCTGACTTGGAGTGATGCACTTATTTCTCAATTATGAGATTGATGCACTCTTCTGGCAGAGGGGCTCTAATGAGCTGGGCTATTGTTAGCTGTCAATATACATTGTGAAAATCCTGTGGTTGCTCCCTGTCATAAACCAGCAATAAATATGATGTCCCCAACTTCTGTATTCCTCTGCTGATAGCTGAAGTTGCCAAATCCTTTGCATTATGTATAAAAGACCCTGTTATCAGATGCTCATAATTTGGCCAAACTTTAGCCATGCAGGATTAAATTTCCTGTGCCTTGTGTCTGCCTTTAGGCGAATGTCCTTTTTAATTTCTTCTGAAACCATTTCTGAGAAAGAAATAAGGGAAAACTATATTAACCACACAAGGTCTCTTCACAGTTCTCTCTTCATGTCTTGCTGCATTTCCAAAAGTGCAGACTCAAAGGCAAAAAAAAGTCAGCCTAAATTGCTGGGCACTGAAAACCTCGGCCTTGTGCAGTTCAGCAGCATGGGACAAGAGAGGGTATATTATCTCTCTTCTTTTCCTCGGCATTTTTATTCTTCTAACTCCAGATTAGCCATGTGTAAACAGGACCAAGGACTCTCTCCTCCACCAGACCAAACAGCCTTTCACACTGTCATTCTTCCTGAGATATCAGCACTAGACATATAGTTTTGTGGGGTTTTTTAAACAAATATTGCAAGGGCAATCTTCTTAGCACCAAGGTGTCTTCTGATTAAAAGTTTACTATGCCCTCTCAGATGTAATAGCTCAATATCATTAGTAATCAGAAATCAGAAAAACACCAATATGTTACTTTGGAAGCCAGAAGTGTCTTCATGCTCAATAACTGAGGTTTGGACCACTGGGTTGGCCCATCCTGATTTGGACCTCTATTTTAATGAAAATACATGCTAAAAATAGTGATTATAAAAATATCACTGAGAGCTGTCAGGTAGAATCTTTTGTGCAGATTACAAAGGTATTTCTTTCCTCTTAAGGCCGTTTGTCCACAGAAGGATGGAGTGGTTGTTAGGCTTGCCAGTGAATACGAGCCAATGCTGTCTTTGATGGAAGAGCATCACCAGCGAGAACAAGACTACAATCCATATCCTTACCAGTGCCAACACAGTGCCAGGGAGGCTGCACTAAACTGCGCTGGTTAAGGCTCTAGCTTTGTGGTTTTTTACTTTAACAACAACAGAAAACCTGCACAAAAAAGTTAGGTGCAAAATTTTCCTAACCTTTTCCTGTAAGGAAAAATAGTAGCGACATTTTTAACCAATCCTTTGCCAGGAGAAAAGTAGCCAATTTTAACCCCTCCAGCCTTCATTCATGGAAACAGATTTGTCCCCCATGCACACATCAGTATATCTTTGTGAACTGAGTAGAAATGAAAGCAGAATTTGACTCTATGTAATGAAATCTATTTTTTCCTCAAAAAAAAAAGCCTGTCAGGTTACAAATGCAAACTCTTTCTAGTTAATTTTCCTTTCACTTTATTTCTTTCCTGTTCTTTTTTCTTTTTTTCCCCTTTTTTTTCTCTCTCTCTCTTAAGCAGAATGAAAAGAGTTCTTTAACCAAACAAATGTAAATACGTAAGTGGTAGGGATTTTTTTAAAAGTATGTTTTTCAGTTCATCTAACAAAGACATATCTGTCTGCTCGAATGATTCCTTACTGAATATGAATGAGAAGCCCTTTAATGAGGTACGGTAATTAAGCTCTGGCAAGCCCCCCTAGCCCCCTGTCAGCAGCTTCCCAGGCAAACAGCCATTGAATCCGATGATTGACAAACCAGACGCTGGACATGTACTGTAGCTGATGGGGAACAATGGGCTGGGGGGCCACGGTATCTGACATACCCGGCTGTTTCAGCCCCATCAAAGGGCCAGGCTCCTGGGGTGTCCGTCTTGCTGTCCTCGTGGGCCTGAGCTGCACGTTTACCTGCCAGACTCTGCTGGCTCCTCTCAAGGTGCCCATCCGCGGCAAGCACAGGCTGGATGTGCGCCTTGCCCGCTCCGCGTGTGGCTGCGCAGGAGCGGGTTCGCTCCTCCGGCACTCATGTGTTGCGGCGCTTGGCTCATAAATCTTTTTAATTGTTAAAAGTCTTTAACTATAGAATAGGATTCATTATCCATTGTGTTTGCCAAAATGCTATTTAATAAGTTGCTTGTTTTATTAACCCTGACAGAAAAGAAAACAGGGTTCTTTATCTCCAGCTGTTGGAGACAGATATGGGATTTGTCTGAGCAGTTTTGCTTAACACATTGCAAAATGAGTGTGTTTAACAGGTTTGGGGTGACTGGCCTACAGTTGAATTGCACACCTTTCCCTTCTGTCCTGTACCCTGGATAAACAGTACCCATGTCAGCACCCTGCATAGGTTCAGAAATCATGCGGGAAGGATTGGTAAAGAAAAAACCACACCAAGAAACAGCCACAGCAAAAAACCCTAGAAGCCCCAGTTTCTACCACCCTGTAACTCTTGCTCAGCAGCCTAGGTGAGAAGGATGCATCTTTGTTTTAACTGATTGTAGCCATATGGATTGGCATTGTGAGGGACTGCTTGATTTCCAGGCCAAGAGGTTAATTTCCTTCCTGTATGTCATCAATTCTATAACACATGCACGTGCATTACACTGTCCTCATGGTCATTTGGAAATACAGGTAATGATGGCCTGGCTGTAGGCTTTGTAAAACAAACTGGAAGATTATTTGAAATGTATGATGCCAACTTGCATTTTGAAAGCATATACAGGGAAGAGAAATGTACTTTTCAGGGAAGACATGGAAGAGAATGAATAATTTAAACATTTCCTATCTCCTAAATAACACCGAAAATATGTGCAAATATGTATATATGCAAACATTATCTGAATAAGCTGTTAGTCTCATTTGTCAAAATCGGCAATCTCCTGTTATTAAAATTGAAAGCTCACCACTCTTTCTTCCTTCCTGGACTTTTTTTTTCTTTGAAAAGCAGAGATAAATCCCAGTAGTACAATTAAAACACTAGCTAAATATTACTTTGTTGGGCTTAACGATAGATTACAATGTGTGCATAATGACCCAGTTCTAGTAATATCATCTGATTTAGTGAGGAAATCAGAGTCTGCCATATGTTCACCAATAAGGTCTTAGAAATTCTTCTTCTTGTTCTTGATGTCTCAGCCAACTGCTAGCAAGGATGCTGTTTTGTCCTGAAATTGTCTTGTTTTTGAGCACCAAGCACATTAAAGTCATAAGCATGTGGTTCATTTTATCACGCCACCTCTAGGAATGAGCAGGGGGTGAATTAACAACCTGCCACCTGCCTGCCCCAAGTACCTTTATGCATGGAAGTGTTCCAGTTGCAGGCCAATCTGAAAACTGATTTCCTGTTAACAGCCCCAGAAAGGTATACACTGTGGCTTTGGGGATATTTTAAAAGATGAAAATTAATCTTGACATTTCCCCTGAATATATTAGCACCCAATTGGCAAGATTATTTAGCTCTTACGACAAACCA
The DNA here is from genome assembly GCF_000690835.1 of Fulmarus glacialis. Lineage (NCBI taxonomy): Eukaryota > Metazoa > Chordata > Aves > Procellariiformes > Procellariidae > Fulmarus > Fulmarus glacialis. The sequence continues at coordinate 39,963 of NW_009189430.1, read as the reverse complement.
GAGAGTAACATCAAGACCCAAAACAGGACAAAATCAAAATAGGGAGCAAAGCAAGACTCTGCTGTGCCATTTAGCTATATATTTGCTACAATTGTTATGTATTTGCCATTTGTAAACTCGTGAACTATGGTGCATTAATGAGCAACTTATCTTTATTGTGTATGGACCAAACCCAGACAGCGACTAAACACTTGCTGTGCACCTATAGCTACCGTGGATCGTAACAGAAGCTGCAGATGTTCATCATCACTCAAACTTTGATTGTCAGCTTGTTTATACAAACTCTTTTTTCTTACTAGCCCTCCTTAAATTTTGTCAGACCCATGTGTGTATTAGGATCTGTTTTCCTTTGGCAGGCAGACTGGACTTTGAGCTGCCACTTAGTAAGTGTCTGTCCTACCCACCCTGGACTCCCATTTTGAGACAGATAGCATCACTCCAGGCTAGGAATGAAGTGATCACATTGGAATATGAACTGTTGATGATAGGTTTTTTTGACAGCTGACTATGATGACCTACAAATTGAACCAGTGTCTTCACTGTTCCATCAATATTCTGATAAGTAGGAGATAAATTTGTTCTTCTGTTTCATATGGTTAGCTGTTTTACAATTCTTTTTTGAAAATAAATTCAGAGGTTTAATCTTGCATACTTAAATAACATATATTATCATTCTCTTCTTCTAATGACTCTCTTGATCTCGTATTTCTTAGATTCACAGAGCCAAAAATCTCTTTTGGCAAAACCTAGTATAACCCCTTTGGTATTAGCGGAGTTGCAGTAACTTATTGCAACGTTGAGTGTGTCCAGTATTTACAGATATATATATGTAAACCTCTTTATATATGTGTAGCATTTCATAACAATTTATAGATCTGAACTTTTATCTAAAACATTTAAGCTAACATTTGTTTTAAAGGGAGCAAAGTTGTTTAACAGTACTAATGACTTGCTTAACTCGCTTCTAGGTGTAGAAATCTACCCTGAAGAGGGTAGATTTAGATTGGCTCTAAGTAAGAAATCCTTTATGATGAGGATGGTGAGACACTGGAACAGGTTGCCCAGAGAAATTGTGGATGGCCCATCCTGGAAGTGTTCAAGGTGAGGTTGGACAGGGCTTTGAGCAACCTGATCTAAAGAGAGATGTCCCTGACATGGCAAGAGGGGTGGACTACATGGTCATTAAAAAGTCCCTTCCAACCCAAACCATTCTGTGATTCATTCTGTGATTCTATGTGATGTAAGGTACAGACACTATATACTGTGTAGTAATAAAATTTTGTATTTTACCAAAGTATTGTCCTTATTTAAGGACTAGAGGAAAAGAGAGCTGGAGGTACTGAAAGCACAGTGAAAGTATCTTTCATCTGAACTTTTCACTTGTTTCCAGTCTGAAATTGCAGCACTCATTCCAGAGCTATTAGCAAGCCAAGAGAGTACTCACTGGTTATTACAGGTCTTTCACCATCAAGATAGTCATATGAAATGCTTAGCTAATTTTTCACAGATCTCTCTAGCACGTTGTGGACAGTTAAAGATTCTAGTTAGATTGAAGTAAAATTAGCTGCTACAGCTTTTGGAGTCCCAAAGCTTTTCATGTTAGTGTCTGCTGAATACAGTAGCATAAGACTGGGTGGACAGTTAGTGCAGATATTCTCTTTGCACACCCTACTTCTTGGACTTCTTCCTGAGCATCCATCATGATAACCAATGGAGACAGGGTATTTCAGACTGGGAATAGAGTTAGTGTCTTTGCACGGTCCTTGAATTCTTATGATGGACTAAATCAGTCCAAATACACCTATTCAGTATGGTAAAACCAAGATATTTCTCTCGAAAACTCATGAAAAGCAATCATTTCAAGATGTATTATTAATGTGCTTTTCTCCATGAGCCTCTTAAAAAAAAAAACCTTAATTTATTGATATTAAGAAATGCGAACTGATTAATTACTGTATGCTTTATGTTAAGACGGAAAGACAACACTGAACTCTAAGAATGCTGACCTGTAACACAGTACATGGAGATGTGTTTTTTTAAAAAAGAGGAGACTAAGTTAATGATAATAATAAAATAGGGCTTTAAAAATATTTTGTAGTCAGATATAGGAAGAAAGTTAAAACCAAACCTGCAAATTTCTGTTCTTCCAGTGAGCTGGACCTTATTTTCCTGCCAGGCTGTCATTTTTTTTTCCGTCTTTACAGCTTCACACACCTATCACTGTTGTCTAATACATTATTGTTTTGCTGGGCTCTTCTTTTTCATTTCCCTGCAGTTGCCATCCAAATACCAAGACCTCTTCCTGTTGGTTATCATTCTCATCATTCTCTCTCCTTTCCAATAGACGGTTTATTTCAAAGGCCAATTAGTCATTAGTTAAATTTTAAGGGCTTTATTGTTAGGCTAATGTTTTTATCTTCAGACCATGGTCAGTTTTCAGGACTTCATCATGTAGGCATGATAATGAAAAGACAGTCCCTTTTCTGAAGAGCTTGCAGAATAAACCATATATTGAAGACAGGAAAAGCGAAGTAACAGGGAAATTGTTATGATTTGCGTTATTGTCCAGTTTTTGTAACAGGAGGGGTTTGACTGAAGAACCTGGTGTGTGTGAGACTGTCTTCTATTATAAGTGATAGCAGTATGCCTGCCACACACTTCTTTGTGCCTAGATCCCTGAATCAAGCCAGTGAGCAGCAAGCGGTACAGAGACGTTGCCACAGAGCTGTGTCTGAGATCATAAGCCCTGCAGAAGCTACTGACATAAAACTTAGACCCAATTTTTCAGTTCTGGAAGTTGCTTAATTTGTATAGCCTAATAAAACTGGTAGTAGGCATTCTCCTTGCCCTTAAGGTAAATGTTGTGACTGCAATGTATTGTAAAGATAGCCATGCTAACTTTAAACTGGCTAGACAAGACGTTGCTAGCAGCCTAATGAGGAATCAACATGGGCCAATTCATTGAGTATTTACCTTGCTTCTGAGATGGCTTTTGTAGACCGTGCAGGTGTGGCACAGCTGGGCTGCTGTTGGCACCCTGATTACTTTAATATTAGAAAGTGGCTATGGCAGGGGCAGGGCCAGATAGCTCAGAAGGAAGTGCTGGCTGTTGAGATATTTGGAGCAGAAACAGAGGAAACCTGCCAGGAGCCACTGAGCAACCTGCTGCTGCCGACTCTCCTCTGGGGCATTGGTACATAGGACGCTCTCCATGAGGAAAGGCTGAAAGGCAATGGCCTGGCTCTGCAGCTCCAGCGGTGGTGGGCTCCTCAGTACCACTCCATCCACTAGACCTATCCCCTCCTCAACCACATGCTGCTCTCTGCTTCTGTCAGCACTCTGGCCGTGCAACAGCCCAGAATATATTTTCCCCCATCCTTTTGAGAGTGGCCTATAGCTTAAGAACTGCTACAGACTCTATTTTCCTTACCAGGAAGCAGCTGGTTTTCCTAGTTGCCAAGCTAGTTTCTTCAGAACTTATATTTCTCCATGGCTTGAGCAGACCCATACCTTGTCACTGCACTGTGTGCATATCAACTATCCTTAGCCAGAACTGATGGAAAATTTCTAAGCACTTGAACAAACACTTGTCTGTCAGCCCAGATAATAAAACTCCTCTTCCAATTTCTTATTTCATGATGAGTCCTCTATGTTGAAATGCTTCAAAAAGGCTTTTCTTCTCTTGTGCTTCACTCAAGTCTCTTTCTTGAAGGTAGATGATTACAGAAATAATAATCAAAAAGTTGGTAATTGCTTTTTTAATTTTACAGGGACAGCACTGATTCTATTTTCCTCTGGCAATGAAGTATTATTAGAAGTTGTTTGATTTGATTTTTTTCTTGCGCTTTTAAACATTTCAGCAAATGCTCAATTAAGTAGTTTGTTTGCTTTCTCTTGAAACAAATATCTCACCAAACTCAATAAGGGAAACCATGAAAGTGGATGTGCTTTTTTAATTTGTTCACTACTGAGCCACAGTTTTCGTCAGATTTTGGAGAGTTGACTGGTGTTGGAGGGTAGGTCCTCATTTTAAAACCTTGAAATCCTTTGCACAGACAGCTGTTTTAGCTAATGTAAATTGATAGACAAATGCAAATTCCTTATGGGAGGCTTGGCAGAGCCTTGACAGGAGTAACCAGATAATCACATTGCAAATCCACTGCATGTAGAGAGCACTCTGAGCACAAGAGTCTCTTCAGACCAAATCATTTGTTTGCTCTTCCAAGGTATGTGTTCTGAGATCTTCGAGGGGAGGTGCACTGTCTCTGATTTTTTTGCTCAAGTGGAGCTTCGCAGTATGGGTGACAAAGAGTGTTGTATTAAAGACATTGAGAGTATATGTGGCAAAGAATTTGGTAGAACTGTTGTGTGTAAAAAAATTTGCCCGACTTTCTTAGAAAGTAATTCAGAAGTTAATGAATTTCATGTCCATCTGCCCTGAGTTTCTCTGCTTATTGTAATATCTCTGATGTTTGACAAATTCTGTATCCAGCTCTATAGGAGTTGCTTCTCTCTCTCCTCTCCCTCTCTTTTTTACTTCTAAGTCAGTAAACTATGATGTATGTGTCTCTCCCTGAATAACGTTATTATATGATGCTGCTGGAGCCCTGAATAGCTTGGTACCCTTTGAATGTAATTGTTTTAACACCATGAAATGAAGTAATGCATAAAATTGATAATAAACGGATATCTCTCTGCCTCTGCATGCAAATGAGCACTTAGCACCAGGGCACAGATGCCACCATTGTTTCCCCCCTGAAAATGACAAAGTAAGTGAAAATATCTACCAAGAGCTTAGAAAGTACGGTAGCTGCATTTTCATTATATTTTAGAATTTCACAGACTTGGGAAAGCAAACTCTCCTGCCAACATTCAGAAAAGGGCTGGATAATGCCTGCCTGTAGTACACTGGAACATACAGTGAAGCAAGGTTTTGTTGATTTTTTTTGAAGATAAAGAATATAGTTATTAGTGATTCTCTTCCACTTTTGTGTTTTCAATTTTACAATCTCATTTTTGTTTTCGAAACAAAGACTGTATTTTTTATCTCAGTGTCTTGCCTCCTCCTCCACCTCCTCTAAAAAGTACAGCTACAATCAATGTGTAATACCCATTAATCTGCAGTGCATATTAAACAGGCACATTTGGAATACCTTGGGTTTGGCTGCAGCTTTGGGCTTAACCTTTGGTTGTTTTCTAATTTATACTTTTAGTTAATAAATATATCCAGGAACTAAAATGATCACTTTGTTTTAGAAATGTTGTTCAGGCTTGGCTTGTTTCTCCTTCTGCTTTAACGAAAGGGTAGAAGTCCATAAAAGAGGGGTATTATTTTATGGCTTAATCCTTCCATTTACAAACATTAGCTGTATTGCTGTTCATTTCACAAAGAGATCTTACTTAGAGAAAGAAGATCTAAATTAGCTTGTTGCATTTTTTACCTTTTCTCTTAGGTTAACAGTTTGAAGTTCCTTATTATGTGACTCAAACATGTTTACAAAGCCTTAAATAGCAATAGATCATATTCGTATTTGAAACCATCATGGTTTTTACAGACATTTCCTAAGAATGCAAAATTAACTTTGCACTTATCTTCTAGCTTTATGATAAAATTGTCACTTGAGTCCAAAGCTTTGTTGAAGTCCAGACATACGACATTTGTTGATTCTACCACATCTGAATGTCTGCTGCCTATTCATAGAGGACCGCCTCCTTTTTCCTTTTCCCTTTTCTCTTTTTACACATTGCTTGATTCCTTGCTCCAATACCCTGTAATTTCATGTCTACCTCCCCTCTGTCACCTCCTCCCCCTGCACCCCAGTAGCTCTGCTCCAATTTGGAGCCTCATCCCTCATCAGAAAGTTCTCAGGATAGTCCCCTGTCTGCGTGGAGAGCACTTCCACCTTTTTGTGAGGTACCCAAGGATTACTTTTTTAAAAAGTAGTTGATTTGAAAAGTCAAACTTAAATAAAAGTTTCATTTTATGTTAATTTAATTCAGTCCAAATGTAAGCTACTACTGAAAAGGCCAGTCCCAGCACCTGGCCCTTATCCCTAGCTGCATGTCCCAGCTGTATCTCCCATGTTAGAACTGTGTGGCAAGTCATATCAGTGTGTTGGTCTGACACAACTCCCCTTTTACTTTTTCTTTTGGCACATTAGGGTTTTTTTGTCCAGTCACGAGCTGACCTGACTCACTTGTAGTGTCACCATTGCCAGACCTCACGCAAGAGAAGAGGCAGAAGTATGTAGTCAGGGCTGGGGGAGAGAGGGGCCGCTCTTGTCCACAGTAGCCTGCCTTTTCATCAGGTTGAGTAATGTGATGCAGTACCCTAAATTCTCATTAGGTTGTGCTTTTTCTGTTTCAATCTGAAGACCCTTTGCTGATGCTATTCAACTCTTTAGTAATCTGTCCTTTCAGTTTGCTTCTTTCCTGTGTTTCAAGTCAATGAAGTTTTAGCTAAGCCAATGTTTTTTGTATTTTCAGTAATTCTTTTCCACTCATAGACTTGGCACTGATATGGTTGTGTTCATTTTTTCAACTCTGCTGTCTTAAACTCCCATTATCAATTCTTCAAGTTTTTTAATTGATATTCTTGAAAATCATCATTTTTATTTTACTTATATCTGTTCTTCACTTCCTAATAATCACAGAGACCATTTCATGGCCTCTCCTACCTATTTTGCCTTTCTTCTTCATATTCTCGACAATTTCTTTCCCATCATTTAGAATCATCATTAAAAATCTTCCCCTCCGAATGCTTTCTCCTTATGAATCCAAAAAACTGTCACTAATGGAACAAAACTGTCTTAACCATTAACTCTTTTCCTGACATGGGTGGTTGAAATACCCCCTTAACACTGAGGCCAGAGTCATGGATTACTCTGGTTGATACTCACAAGAAGCTTTGTCCAGTGGTCTGTGCCATATCCCTTGTCCCAGCAGCACGCTATTCTTCTCCTTTGTAGTCACTGCCAACAGACTTTCAGCAACTCTTTTGGTTGTTGAACTATCACATTATGGATAGTTTTTCCTTACCTTATCCTTCCTGAACAAATTATAGTCTTCCATATTTATAGACTGGTCATGAGGAAAAAACACCAATACTCCATTTTGCTAATATTTTGATCACTTAGGAAAACGTCCAGATTCTCCCATTTATATCCCTTGTTCTTGTACCAGTATATAGACATCTGCTCAGTGAGATTGACCAGCCCTCCACATTTTTTTTCACCTCTATGTTATGATTAAGCCTGTCCTCCTTGTGTTATTTAGGTCTTCTCAAGTGACTGTTGTTTTATTTCAGCTCTTTGCACAGGTCTGCAGTTTGATCCTAATTTGCAGTCTTCACTTAGTTAGCAAGTAATAAACAATAATACACCTACCCGTCTTCACAAGGACTTGACACTTGATGAACAGCTTATGAACATCATGAAAGTGTTTACCAGAAGTGCATATTTTCACTGAAAGTTTATCAGTGTTCTGAAAACTTTTACCTAGCAGTGAATGAATAGATGACATTATTTCCCATTTAGAAGCATAAAAAACTATTTAAACTGTACTGTTTTTGAAGTCTTTGGTTGAAACATTATAACGTTATTTTTAAATTTAATTTTTAATTTTGCTGTATCATAAGCATTTCTATGTATACATGTATGTCATGTCCAACACAGTCCTCCCAAAGCAGAGTGAGAAATTTGTCTCATGAGAAACCTAGAGAATTGTAATTCTGGACTTAAAAATAGATCAGGTTTCTACATCCTTTAAATTCCAAGAATCACTGATCAAAGGGAAGAGAGACAGCCTATTAATAAGTTGTTTCCAGTGTAGAATGATTAATGGAAAAACAGGATCTAATAAGAATAAGTAGCAAAAGAAGGTGATTGATGGGAGTTCTTTAAATATCCCAATTTATGCTTAAATACCAGAGATGGGAGAAATCTTCCATCTTCCTTATCTTCCAATAAGGAATTCAGAAAATACACAAATGAACAGATACTAAAGTCATTTTATGAAGTGTTTAAGTAACATACAAATAACAAATCCCTGAACCATACAAATCTCGTATCATATTCAGGTTGGTTACGAGTAAACTTGTTTGATTTATGCTGCAGCATAAAAATCATGAGATGCTTTATGCATGGTTTTGATATAGAACTCAGATAAATATGATACTTTTTGAAATTCTGTTGCTTGATCAAACCTGACCCTCCATGTAAAACTGTGGAACATAAAGAAATCATCTGCACTAAAACAGAGAACAATGTATACATATATATATTCTGCTCCCTCCCATCCCACCCCACCCACTCAGAAAATATAATTGTCCCTTTAAAGTAAAACTATTGTCTTATCATAAGACAATCTGGACAGCTTCTGAAATAATGGTCTAGGAGTCTATCCAAACACTAGTTAAATCAGTAGGCTGTTTCTCTGTTTTCTCAGTACCACAGTTGTGGATTTGACATGAAAATCCCTTCACATTATTGTAATCACCCTCCACTTTAACCTAGAAATAGTATCACTAGTTCTGATAAAATGAGAACAGAAAGATTTCAAACTCAAATCACAACTGAGGTGTTATTAAGCTGAAAAATAGACTTTGTCTGTATGTTTTTTTCCAAATATACACACCTTCAACCCCTTGTTTGCACAGTGACACCAAATTGTTGCCTGAATTAAAGCTGTTGCAACGCTATATTGAACAACATTGAAGTACAGAAATGCCACACATCTAACAAAGTTCAGTTTTACAACTTTTCATAGTGTATTTACCTAACAGTCAGTGATTTGAGCTTTGTTTCATTATGAACTCCAGAATAAGATACATTCTTCAGTTTACCTTCTCACTGGCATTGTTCAGTTCTTCCTTAGAGATTATATTTGAGAAACAAACAAATACTATTGGCAGCCCATGGACTTGTATGCCATTAGTGATAACAATACTTCCTTTTCTGACTTGGGTGTATGTTTATAAGCTCTTTGAGTTCTCTTTTACTTTGCATGCATACAATACCAAGCATGAGGAGTTTCCACCTCAGTGAGACTATAAATTAAGATCTCTTCCTCAGCCATTGTAGATTATAAAAGTAGCTCAATTTTAAGGAATTATGGTTTGCTTCAGTGTGGCTTTGAAAGAATCTTGGATTCAGATGGGTTGAAGTGGCTAGACATATTCTCAAGCATACAAAATCCTATGCTCAGAGTTATAAGTATGCAGGTTGAAGGATTCAAAAGCAGAGGTGTGTTACGAGCTCGTGCTGGCAGTTACTGCTACACTGCAAAAGAAAGTAAAAGGCTGAAAAATGAGGAAATATGCTCAGTCTTTATCCACTATGTGTACTTAGAAGCCCAATGAAACCTATGCATATTCATAAAGAGTGGAAGACTGAGACAAAAAATAGTAGAGAACAAGAATAACTCAAACTAAGAAACAGTGATGCATATTGTCTTTCCCATTCTTACGTTCTGCAGATCTGCCTGCAGAATGAGAATAATGAAAATACAGATAGTAACCCTTTGTCTTCTTGTACTTTTTGTCTCTCTTATATATTTAAGACTTCATAAACTCACTGTATGCCAGCACTTCCCCTCTATAGATTTATTAAAAGCTGTAGAGATACTTACAAAAAACTTTAACATTCTTGGGCAAATGGTAGGGAGGATTTTCAAAGCAACTTAAAGGAGCTGGTGTCCAAACCCTCCTGAGAATAGTTTCAGCCAATATTACTTTACATTCTTGTTACTTCAGAGTATTTTCACGAGCTTAAAATGTAGGTATTGTCTACTTTATCAGTGATCTAGTAGGTGTCAGTTCAGCTACTACCATTGATTAGCTAGAAAACATGTTGGTATTTCTAAGAACAGATTTTGCTCTTTTTGAGATTAGTGTCTAATAACTGCAGGGGCAGTGACATGTTTTACTCTTCTCCAGGGTGCTGTGTATTATGCCTTGACAAATAACCCTGGATTAATCCTAACTGAAAGTATACGCTTAACTGAGGCACCAGAGAAAGGAGGCTAGTTTCCCTAACCTATGACCATAGAGAGTTCCACATTGCAAAACAATTATTCAGCCAAAATAGGATCTGAGTTGCCTATAGGAAATATCCAGCTCTCTTTGTCCATTGGCTGCAGGAGTCTGTGGCAAATGGACTCTCAATTTGGGCACCTAATTCAAGTGCTTCGATAGGGTTCATCTAAGCCACAGCACCTAGATCTCTCCCTCTCTTATGGTCTCTATGCTATCTAGCCACTTACTGTCCTCATTGCCGCTATAACTGATCGAAGAGCATGGACTTTCAAAGTTGATCGTCTTGCTTCTGGCATATGAGCCCAAACAACGGACACATCCCTCTCATTACTGCAGTTCTTTTGCATTACCTGTTCTACCTAATGCATTACCTTTGGTTCAATTCAATTTTGTTTAAATTACGCTTTATTAAAGTAGTAAGTCAGACATGTTCCGCTTTGGCCTCACTCCTCCATTATTGACATCAGTAGGAGAAGCAGCATTAGGTCAATGCTTATCACTCTTCATAGATTTTTATGGCCAGAAAAGGTCATTGTGATCATCTCTTCTGACCTGTTGTGTAATACTAGCCTATAGTATCTCACTAAGTAAATCGTGAATCAAAGCTCCTACCCTGTTACAGTCAATGGGTATTCTGTCATTCCCTTTAAAGAAAACATGTTCAAGCCTCAAGAATAATTTTGTTTTTAAGAATTTGAGTGACAAAGAAACTCTCAGATCTTTTGCAGAACTAGTTTACTTATTTCTGGAGGTACTACTCTAGAAATCTTGCTTAAACAACAATCTTAACCTGAAGACTCCAGATAAATTAAGCTCACAGGAAAACACTTTATGGTCATGTGAATTCATTTCATTACACCAAAGCTTTATCTAAATCCCAGGAGTTTTATCACAACATATACATTAACAAACATTTTCTTAAGTAGGTGCTTTTGATTAAGAAATAAGTACAAAGTGCTAAGAATATACAATCTTTTTTGAATGTAGAAGTAGTGGGCTTTACAGCCATAACAGTCTACAAGATGCGTAGTTTTTAAAGAGCAGTAACGTCTTTTGTTACTTAGAATATTTAGTTGGAAAAGAAGGTGCCAGGTGCAGAAGCTGAGTCCTGAGGCCTGGTAAAGGGCTTGTAAATGTTTATATTTGCAAACTGCATTAGCTGGTCAAACAAAAGACATTAGTTCCTCTTAGAAACAAAAAGTCCCAGATGGTAGATTTTTACCCATATCCTGGCTACACAAAAAAGGGTGGTTTGCTAGTAATGTTTGTAACTTCTTATATAGTCATTTATACTGAGATTCCAGCTGCTGGATCTCAGCTACCTTGTAAGGCAGAGACATGGGTAGTTGCAATCAAAATTCTTCCTTAGAATAATTAAGAACCAGAATGTGTAGTGAACTGTGACTTTTTCAGACTAGAGTGGAGAATTCTTTGGAAAAAAGAAACTTACATTCTGTACTTGCATTTCTTTTTATTTCTTCCACACCGATATTTCAGGAGAGTCTCATTTCAAGCATTCCATTTTAGAAGGAAAATTCACAGAAAAATATAGAGTTTATTGTCCAGATTTTCAGTTTGGAGGTAACTGAATTGAGCACATATTTTCAGCTGGGAATCAACTTTAGGCTGCTAGTTTGCTAATTGCTTACTGGAGGAGTTAGTACACCTTCTCTGATCCAGCAGCTGACTACCTGGCAAGTTCATGGAGAACATGGTAGACCTTTGTTTAGCCCCTACCTCTGCCTAAAGTGCCTGATCCTACAGGAAATTGCCATAGTCATGACGTTTTGGGGATTTATTCCTCTCAGTCTTCACTGTTGGTGTCAATTCAGTTTGTCCAAATAACCAGACATTCATTGCTACCCATCTCTCCCACCTCCCAGGTGACTTCAGAACAGGGAATCAATTTTTCTCTTAAGCTCAGGGCAATGTTTAAATCCAGCTCACCCAGGAAGTGGTAGGCCTTTGTTCAAATCCTTCTGTGAGCCAAGCAGGCAGCAGAAATTAATTAGGTTCTCCATCTTTAGTGTCTAGTCACCACACTGGAAGCTCTTCATACATTGGATATACGATTCTTCCATTATCATTAAGATAGGGGGATGAAAGAAAGGAGGTGCTGGGCCTGGTAGTAGGATACTCTGTTGTGAAAAGCAGCTCAGCTGGCTTTCTCCAGTGATTGCTTTATTTCTACAGATAAAATAGCTTCAATAAGCAGACTGAGAGCTTCCTCCCTGCCTTCCCCTCCTTGCATGTCCAACCCATCAGCAGATAGCGTGGTCCCGGGGTGGGAGCAGGGAATGTGGTTTCCAGGTCTCTCAGGCAGGGAACGAAGCTGAAGCCAGATTTACTGCAATGCTGGGGTAAAATGCAGTAAAATTCCTTTTGGGGAGGGAAAAAATGAAGCAAAAATGCACTTTGTGCAGTTTGATTTTTATTAGCCAAACTAAGGCATCCACTAATCACCTGGTCTTACTCCTAAGTCTACAGCGGACTGGCTGGGTCAGAGTTTGCAGCAGTGCATCCTTTCTGTCACTGCATGAAGTCTCTCAGAGTACCTACTTTCTCTGAAGATTTATCAATAAACCTGTTACTAGAATCAGGGTTCCTTGCTTGTCTAGACTCTTAATTTTCATCACTATAATAAGTAATCTTGTTTAAAATAAATAAACCTGCTTTTCCCTCCTATTTGTACTATGCAAAATGAAATCGTTTCAGGGTATTACCTGTATGTGCTTAAACATACTGTAAACTGCTGTGACTTTTTGAATTTTGTGATTAAATGTAATTGTGATTGATTACCTGCTGCCTGTCTCACCTGACTTCTAGAACTCTCATAGAAATTAAAGTTTTCATCTCAACAAGAATTACCAGTTAAAATAATTTGTAATAAGCAACACTTTCCCCTTACGTATATTCAGTAATTCTAGGAGAAGGACATTTTATTGAATGCACTTGATGCATAACTGTAATGGAAAAAAGGAAGGCAGAGCCTACTAAATTTTCATCTCTGGGAGGAAATGGATTCAGTCCCACTGTATGTTGTTTAATATACAACTCATTCCATTCAGTGTAATAACAAAAGTGTTCTCTTCCAGTTAGAACTATTTTCTTGTTGACCTCAAGAAGAGCGTAGACTTTCCTGGTTCATTAAAAACAAATGTCAAAGCAAGATTATGTATAAATGTGTTTATAGCTGATTACTTCATTTTCTCATAAAAACATATGTACAGTTTTAAACCACCTATGTCATTGGTGACATGTACAATCACGATTCTAATGACATATGACAAACTTTCCTTCTTCCCCCCTCCTTTTGGCCCTATGCAAAAATTCCTACTGCTATGAGGGCAAGAAAGAGGGAGAGATCATTGCACCTGGGGGCAAGTGTTGGCAGCTGTACTTCAAGGACCGTTTCATCTTTAGGGAAGACAGAAAGTTTAGTCCAGTTTCCCTAAGCCCACTTCATAGCTATTGCAAACGTAGAGAAGAAGTTCACCTTTCATTATTTAAAAATATAATTACTCTAATCCCTTTGGCAGGATTCTTATGAATAGATGTGGGACCTAAATTTAAAAAATAATCTCCTTATACATATGGGTACTAAAGCAGTACTGGAAAATAAACCCTATATTTAGCTGATGCCTCTATTCTGCTAAACAGCCAGAGGGACCTGTGTTCTGTCATGATTGCTGAACCTGTAGTAGTTAAATGGGACATGGAGCCCTTTGCAAATCTAACTCTGGACTTATGCATGCAGATCCTGAAAATCAGGATCATTCTTAATCTAAGCAACGTGCTTATACCCCTGACTGGAACAAGCAAGGTTGTTCCCATCATGTTCAGTCTTGCTGTACACTGGAGTCTCTCCTGGATCAAAGAGAGGCCTCTCAAATGACCAGAGTTCCTGAATTAGTGTTTTGGCTCATGTATCAAGACTTGGAGTTGAAGGTCCATAATTTTCACTGTACTTTAGAAAAAAAGGGATAGTATCCAAGTAATTAACTTTGGCTTTCTTTTCCTACTCTCCACTCCTTTTTCCTAGGTCCACCTAGGTGCACACCCTGTACAAATGATGCATTGGTATTTCAAACTAATGTATGCTTTGCTGGTGACATCTCCAAACTCTGCACCATATATACAGTATGCTTGAAGAGGTAAGGTAAGACTTTCTTTTTCCTGTAAAACCATCTTAAAATTTTGCTTCTGAGCCATGTCTTTGTTTTGTTTTGCTCTATGTCTGTTTACAGACTCTACATGACTGAGGGTAAACAATCTACAGTATATTTTTTTTCAATCTTTCTCCACCTGAGGAGAAGGTCTGTTTATATAAATTCCTTTTCTATGAGAAGTTTTAAAAATGCTTTAACTTATCCAGGCAAGGTTAGGACCTTCCATGGAAAGAAAGGCACATGCTAGAAGAGTACTTGGAGCACCAGAATATTTACTATAAGTGCCTTAACACAGACAGGCAGTAACGCACATTATATATCTAAACAACATTGGAAGAGCATGGTGTTTGTGCAGTTGGGTATAATGAGTGCTACGTGGTTCTTCCTCTCGATTTCAAAACAGCCGAACACAGAGGTGCAAAGATGAAACAGAGAATACACTTCTTACGATGCATTGGCTAGTAAGCATATCTGGGCTGGGTTTAGAGGACTCATCATTTCCTGACACAGGTTGACTTCTGTGGTCTCTTGAGCAACAGGGATGTACAGGAAGACGTGGCTTTCATGGACCACTCCATGGTTTGAACTTTTGGTGTACTTTCAAACAAAGGAGGTACTCGGAACAGATAAGTGTTGCGGAATTTGCCCTCAAAATTAGTTAAAGTCTCTGTATAGACTTTTCAGGATGTGTGACTCTGTGTCATGGGACAAAGGACAGAAAAGAAGGGGAGGGTGTATTGATCTTACCTGCTTCTTTCCTTCCCCCTCCCTCAGATGGGGTACAGTGGAGTCAAAATAGGCTGTACACTTTGCTGAAAACACTGAGCACCTACATACATGGAGATGTGATAAGCATCTCTAAAAAGGAATAAAAATAGTCTAGACATGGTGGTATGTAAGAGAAATATAAAGTGAAAAAAGAAGAAAAGTTGTTCCAATACAACAGGGAGGAAGTGAAAGTGCCAGGCCTACTTTTACTTTTAGACAATTCTGCCAAATCTCTCTGCCAGGGCACACTTAAAAAAATCTAACAAAGTTCAGCTTCTGAAGGATATATCAAATCATAGACACCAGCTTGTCTTGACTGCTAATTTTTGTTAGTTTACTGTGCTTTGTCTTTGAAATCTTGCCTTGTTTCTTTCTGTGGAACTCCAGCTCTTTCGGAAACTTGAGGATATTTGAAATGTATACGTAGTGCCTAAGGGTTACCATTGTGCAATTATGAAACTGAGGCATAAAGAGGTGAAGATCACCTCAGACAGAGCTAATTATGACAGGTTTTTTTCACTTTGGGGGGTAAGGGGATTTTCATGGTGAGTTTTGGTTAGAAAAGTTATTTTGGAAGAAGTATTCTTTTTAAATTCAGTGAATAGATTTATTTATAAAAAAAAAAAAAACTTTTTAAGAGGAGAGTGAGAAACTAGTTCATCTGGTTTCACCTCTTGCATATCTGAAACTACTTTGTTTCCTTCAGTAACTTGATTTAGAGTAAAATCTACCTTGTGTTTGGTTATAACTATCACAGCATCCAGCCTTGATTTGAAGCAATCAGGAGATGGATAATCCACCATTTCCTTTGGTAGTTTGTTCCAACAGTTAATCATTCTCACTGTGGCTTATTTCCAATTGGAATTTGTCTGACTTCAGCTTTTAGCCATTGGTTCTTGTTATTTCTTTCTGTATTAGATTAAAGAGGCCTTTACTACCTTGTATTTTCTTCCTGTGAAGGCACTTACGTACTGTAATCAAACCACCTCTCAATTTTCTTTTTGATAAGCTAAATGGATGGAGCTCTGTAAGTCTTCCACTGTAAAACAATTCCTTCAGGCCTCAAATAAGTTTTGTGGCTTTTTATCTCACCCTTTCCAATTTTTCAATATACTTTTTAGAAAGTGGACACAAGCTATGTGTGCAATATCTCTGTCTCGTCCTCTAGAGACATGGTCCTAGTTGCCCTCGTGTCTCTTCTGTTTATTCACCCAACAATTAGATTAACTTTTTTTCACCAAATCAGAACAGAAGCTCATTGAGTTGTGTGCTCACCATACCATCTGTACCCTTTTTAGAATAACTCCTTAAAAAAACATAGTCCCACATTTCTGTTTGCTACATCTCTCACTTGGAATTGGCTGTATTACAAGCTGGACCCAGAATGCCAATGGATTCAGGTCATTCATTCTACAGGCCAGCCAGCCTCCTCCTCATTTACCGTTTTGCCAGACT
This sequence comes from Fulmarus glacialis, assembly GCF_000690835.1. NCBI lineage: Eukaryota > Metazoa > Chordata > Aves > Procellariiformes > Procellariidae > Fulmarus > Fulmarus glacialis. Next base: position 23,538 of record NW_009189430.1, on the reverse strand, counting down.
TTTTGCTATCCTCAAATTTTAACCACAGAAATATTTCCACAAATATGGCACTCGTCAAAGCACTGCAAGGACCAGACACTTGGTCGATTCCTCATGCTCTGAATATGCACTTTGATTAAGGTGTTTGGCCAACTGCTACGTTAGATTTGCTCAGAGTTAGAAAGCTAGGTTCTCTACAAAAAGTAACGTACAACTAAGTAGATACAACTAAATATCATTTCTTCCTTTAGTTAAGTTTTTGAGGCCAATATATATTCCTAGTTATAATTTTTCCAATCGTGACATAGCACTAGATGTCTTTCAGTTTCCCAAACTCCTTCAGTATTGTCTGTCAGGTCTCCTTGAATTCTTACATATGATTAAGTCCACCAACTTAGAAATTTCTTTTTGCAAATAATGTTTTGTGTCCTTCTGACTTACTAATGTAGTACTTACTTCCTAATGCGTCAGGCTCATGCGATACAAACACCTTATCTTGATGTTTATACAAACAGCACCAATACTCATCATTAAAATTCAAAATTTTTTCACTATCACTAATGATAACGCCACTCCTCTGCTAGTGAACTTTTAAGCATTCATTCTCACTAGTTTTTGCTTGTTCACCATTTCATCCAAGCCTTAGTCCCCAGTATCCTTATTTTCTATACTAAAGTCTACATTCTACTAATATTTTACATTGGTGTTTTATGTTTTTCCTCTATTTTGCCACTGTTAGTACCCTGTTGTAGTAGATGCTTTCACCCTGCTGTTAAAATAACTTATGGCCTATACTTATGGCTGTGGAAGCTGGGAGATTTTTTGCCTTCTGATAAAGTCTGTTCTTCAAATTTTATTCACATTTTTTCTACCTATATTTCAAACCCCCTTTTTTCCTGGTAACGTCAATCTTAGCTCTAGGAGAGAAACCACACATCACTATGCAGTGCCCTCACTTCTCACTACCAAGTTAAAAGAAAGCTACAAAACACTGAAGGTAGACTCTTGTTCCTTTTTCATCAGTAGGTCTTACAAGTAGATCAAAAGAGATAAACTGCTGAGTCAGGTCTTTGCAGATGCTGTGCTGACGCACTGTCATTGCTCTATGTGCTCTTCTTACTACTTTCACCTACCCACCTTTTACTTGGGTTTTGTCGCCATTACATTACCCAGTCAACAATAATTGAGGTATAATGACTTCAGCGCAGGAACACCTCTTCTAGATTACTGGCCAGCTGGAAAGGGATCAATGACCTGAGGTGCAGATGTGGCCTATAAGCCCCAGCTGGTCATTAAAATGGAGGAAATGTGCTGTGCTGAGTTCATTATTACTAGAATAAAATAGTTTAAAAATATTTTAAGTGTACCTTTAGAAGAGAAGGTTTCTATTTTCTTTCATGGCTCTGCACATGTGACACTGCAGGCTTTGCTCAAAATGTTTTGTAGTATTAGTGTTCAATGCATTGGCCAAACAGACTGCGCCACTCCACCCCTGCCAGGTTTTGTATTTATATGGCTTTGAGTTAGACACTTCTGTCATTGCGATGACAAAATCCATCCTTTTTCTAATGGTCTTTGTTGACTTGCCATGTGGCCAGTAATGTCATTTTTTCTTATATGTCATTCATATGAGGAGGTAGGAAGCTTTCTATAAATTTATTTTCGCTGGAACTAATTGTTTGGTTTTAAAGAAAGCGCACTCATTCACAGTTGATGGGTGGTGTTTCTTCTGCTTTTGCCCACTGCAATTCCCTGTCAGGCAGGTAGACATGCTTCTTTGTCTGAACATTTGAAAATTAAAAAACAAGTTTACAAAAGCCTTTACTTATTTTTTTCTCCAAAGTTCCATTTGCAGAAACTGTCATAGGAGCCCCAGTGCAAGTCAATTGGATTTAGATGTATTAGTAACTAGCTCAGATTTGGGATAGCTTTCGTACCTTTATATTTCCAAGCATTTACTGTCCTGAAAGATTTGTGGACTTTTGCTGACTGAGAACCCACTTCATGTCCAACTGCCTCTTTTATACTTGAAACCTTTCACTTGTGTTTCTATCTACTGAAAGATTAAGAAACTTTTTTTGTGATGTGAAAAGTATATTCTTATTTTAAAAACAAAAGTCCTCTGGTTTTGCCACTGGCCAATGATGGAAAATGCCACCTTTGGATGTGAGAGCTTTCAGTCCGTTAGGACTGTGTGTTTTCAGAAGGAAACTCAGGGTGAAAATACTGACCGACGGGGAGTTTGCTGGAGCAGACACATAAACGATTGAATTCATCAGCTGCATGATGATGGTACCAGCTCAGACTGAAATCTCAAAGAATAAGAGTTGGGAAGAACTATTTTTTCTTTCATTTCTGAAGGGAGACGGTAACAAGTTCCACAATTCTCTTTGCATTGCCAAATAAACCTGAGAAATCACTTTATTGTAGATATTCAGTTAAATAGAAATAAGAATAATTACAACCCATGTAATTATGTAAGTCACACAGCCTTATGTTTGGCCTAGTTAGTGCAAAAAGTCTATGCTCAGAAATGTGAACCATATGGAGCATGATACTTTTGTCTCTACAAAAATTAGTTCTGACATGTAACATGGGTTTGTTTTCTAAATTTAACCAGCCTGAACATCCCAGCTTAAATGTTGCATATGATTTGGTTTATAGAAACCCAGTAATATAATTAGGAATGGGCTCAAATCAAAATGATAGAATTGAATATTGCATACCACAAACTTTGGAGAAGTTTGGATCTGGGTTTGAACTTTTCACCTTGGACCCAACTCTCACTAAACTGTAGTATATCTGACTTCATTTTATGGGTACAAATTTGCCCTTGTAAAACTCACACTCTCATTCTATCACATACTTAATTTACAGTGGAAATCTGATCACAGTCACCTCTAATTATCTGATTTGCAGCACTACTTATTGCACACAACTTATTTGCAGCACAACTTATTACTGAAAGGCAAAAATAGGCTGTAAACCCCACAGATGCAAAATACATACAGCAGCATTCAGAAACATGCTAGGATTTGGGCTTTTAGAAAACCCTCAGACTAGTCCGGAGTTTCGCACAGCTTGTTCAATGTCACAAACTTTTTTTTTTTCTTTAATTTAAACCAACGTTTTCTTCAAGGCAGACTTAAATGAAAAACATATTTTTCTCACTGAAGGAAATGCTGAATTAGACACCAAGCATGGAACTCTCTCCAGAAAATGGACTGGCACAGGTGTCTGGCTTTCGGACAGGAAGATGGGTCCAATGCTTGCTGTATTTTGATCTAAACCATCTCAACATTGCAGTGCTTCTGTCTTTGTTCAATTATTTTTTTCAGTGTCCTTGCTTTCAGTGCAGCATTTGACAACCATGCTTGCCAGGTGCAAATGAGGACAGAGTAAGTTCAACTGTTTTGTTCTTACTGGGAAGCTCTCTGGTCACCCCTCCACCCCCTGCTTTTCTCTTACCTCTCTCTCCCCCCCCCCTCTTCCCCATATTTGAATTTCTCTGTGCTCAGCCTTTTCTTTATTGTTGCTTTGTATTGTGACTGGATTTTTTCCCCCTTCTCTTCAGTTTCACTTAACTGGAACATTAAGTAATCCTGAAGTTCTGCTATGAATTCTGAACAACTCCAAGTTTTAAGTTAATTCAAAAATGAAACAAACAAGTTTGTTTCTTCTCAGCCAGGGGATGTGATTTTTTAAAATAATTTCTTGGGAGTATAATAGTATCATATCTCCAATTTGAAGGTATCATATTTGACTACCTTTTTAACTCATGACTTCTCACTGAATGCACTACACAGAAAACATGCTGAACTTCTGCAGTTCAGTGGTCTTAGGCTAAAGTTAGATTTTAAAATTAGAAGAAATAAAAGGCCTAGTTCTCATTCGTGGGAGACAAGAAAAGGATCAGGCTGTGTGCTGGTTTGGACAACTTTTGAGACCCTGAAGAAATGCAAAAAAATATGAATCCCACAGAGGTCCAAAAAAGGACAGGGATTTTTTTTTTTCTTTACCAGGGTGGTGTGTGCATGTGTGTTCTTGTGATAAAGCTGTGAAGTTTTTGGCTGCCCTTTTCTGGCTTCTGTTGTTTTCTAGGGGCTCAGTGGGATAGATAGTTTGTGCTGTGACAGGACATGCCAACAAATTGCATCACTTCTGCCTCGGTGGCCGAGGACAATGACATGCCATATGCCCATGGCAAGAAATGAATGGGGCTCATTTACACTGGCACTGGGTGCCTTCAGCCCTGTCAGTCTTCAGAGACTATCCATGGCAAATTGGAAAGTAGCACTGGAGTAGCAGCAGCATGAAGAGATGCAGCCTGAAAAGCTTCCAGCATTCATAACTTTATGAACAACATGCAGCTTTGAAAGGCAAAAAAAAATCCATGTGACACCCTGGATGCACTTATCCCATCCCTTTGCAATTTAACCTTTCATTCTCAGAAAGAAAGCGAATCACCACTTGTTTCTCCCTATGTGTTTTTTGCATGCCACTAAAAAAATAGAAAATTAAAAAAAAAAATCTTTGAGTAAATTCCAGCTGCAAGGAGAAAACAAAAACACAGTGGGTGTCATGCTTCATGCATTCAAAATAGTTTCTCCGCTCAAAGAGACTGCCGCAAAGATTTGCCCCAAAGTTGACCCCATTGCCTCTAGTTTGCACTCCAGCAACAACAAAACTCATATTTGACCTCTGACCTCCCTGGCAACACATCATTTGTTTCGATGTGTTGAAGCAAAGGATGATGGGTGATGATTAAAGAGCAATGGGTCTGTTGGCCTGAGACACTAATGAGGATGAAATGAGAAGGTCAGCGATCATCCTTACATGGCAAACTAGGACATGGAGCTAATCTGTTGTTAATTGTCCTTTACATTTGTTTTAAGGACAGTGGCAGAGATAGGTGGCAGTCATATGTCTCCCTTCTTTATAATCTCTAAAATTAGCACGTGAAATAGAGTTAGGCTTGCCTGGAGAAGCCTGAAATGTGCTTTGCGAGTAGGTTATCTTACTTTATTTTATTATTCCATCTCCAGTTTGCATGAATCCAGAGTTGGCCAGAAATGACTGACTGACAAGTGTGGAGACAGAAATTGGCCCTTTTTGTCCCTTTCACACAGGTAACTGTGTGAACTGTAAGCTGCATAGCGCATGCTTCCTTCCCCTGTTCTTCCCACCGGTGGATCTCTGCTTAAATGTGCTGGGGCTGCTCCTGGGGCTGGTAGGCTGCTAGGATTTCTGTGCATCTTCTCTTCTTCACCTCTCTCATGAGCCAGTTGGCCCAATACTGTTTATCTCAAAGTTACCTAGGTCTGAAGCAAGAGCATCTGGCCTTCCCGCACTGACCGTCCTGTAACTTCTGTGCCCCGTCGGCCTCAGCTGACATTAAACTGAGAAAGCAGAAGAGAATATCCTGCTCCCTGAACCGGCTGCAAATGCACAAGCCTCTCTTGTAAAATCTCAGCAGCCACAAGTTAACAGGGAATCCTAATTAAATAAGGTATTGGTGGTATCAAAACAAACCATCTTCAGGCTGCTAGTATTTTTGGGAGAGCCCACACTAAAGATGTTGGATACAAACACTTTTCCATTACGAATCCATCTGATACATTCCAGTGAAAAAGGGAAGCTAATGGCTCCTGTCTCCTGTTTTGCTGATTCGTTCAGAGGAAGAGAAAAGAAGCCTTTAAGTACATGTTTTACATTTTTTTGATGCTTGGTACACAATTCCTCCTTCACTTCATCAGCTGCTAACTGCTCCTAATACACAACAGCCCTATATATTATAACTTGTTTTGTCAGCTCTGCTGAGAGAACATGCATTCCCACTTTCACAGTGGTGTCATTTTGGTAGGATTTCTTATTTTTATTTTTTAGTCATATTCTCCCCCTGCACGACTAATGGGTGTGTTCAGCCTCTCAGAGGAAAACAAATCTGCTAGCCAAATGGCAATCAGCTGGTGAGCTAAAGCCTGAGAGCTTTAAAGTATTTGTCTAGTGAAGAGTTTACTGCAGTGCTAATCATAACACACTCATTAATTACTCATTTGGATTAAGCAGAAGGGTCAGAGGAGCCATCTTGACAATCCATGCCTATCAGTGCCCTTTTCCTGCCAATTAGTACAGAGACAATTTCAATGGCTGCAGCCTCTGCTTTTACACCTCCAGCACCACCTGCCTTCGCCCTTTATCCTGCATAGCACATTAGCCATGACTGACAGCCAGCACATGGGCTTCAGTTTCAATGCGGTACCTTGTCAGGTACGAGCAAAAAATGGATTACAGGCTAGAAAAGAATCTGGGCTAGGAACCAGGAAAATGCTAGCCTCCACTTCCTTCTCTGGGGTTTCTGAATGGGAGTCTTGAAGTGGATCTGTTTTTCCGTCAGCCTTTGGTACAATGAGAATGGCCATTGTAGTGATGTGATTTGTGGTCGTCAAGGCTAAACAAAAGCAGAATCCCAGATGAAAGGAGATGAACAGCTGTTCTGCTGCTATAGCACACATGGGAGCGGAAGGGTAAGAACGCTGGAGGGGTAAAATGGGGGATTTCACGTCAGCCAGTTAGGTGTGTAAGTTGCAAAGCAAAGAGCGTACCTATCCTTGGCCTTTCCAGACAGAAAAGTACATGATTATAGGTGACGACACGTTTCAGTCTTGGAGGCTATCACAAAAGCTTCTGTTCAGGCACCTCTTACAGCCCTATATCAGGAAGCTCAGCTCTCAGTTCTGTCTGGCATTTCCAGAGTGACCCTACTGGTTGCAGTGTCCTAAATGGTTGCAGTAAAATTGTCCTGGATTAGTGCCAATGCAACTGTTCTCCTTTTTTCACATAAATTCTTCTTTGTCATCAAACTTTCAGATCTGTTCTCCCTCTGTGTTAATCAACAGAATATCACGTTCAAAATGAAGCTACACCTGTTCTGTGCCACACATCTCGGAGGAAATTATGGTTTAACTTCTGTAACCAGAAGCGGAGACATGTCAGAGGCACACTAAGTGAGTAACCTGCTTGTTTTCTTTGGCATAAATCAACTCTATCCTTAAAAAATCACACTGCAAAATATCACTTTTGCACCTTTATCTGAAAAACAGTAGAGTCACAAACTGTTGTGCCTTTTTAGCAGGAAACAGAGAGAGGAACAGAATTTGCATCTTTGGATGTTAGCCTAAAAGTACTGTTTCCTTAAATTCAGTAGATGTTTATTAAATATTTCTACTGATCAGCCTAAATATTTTTGCAAGACATTGGCAATTAGTTCACTTAGCAGAAGCTGGAATTCACAGGAATCAGGAATTTTACTGACAGCTTGCTCTGGTAGGTGTGGTATGCTGGTATGCTGGTAAAGGTAACTTTATCCAGTATGAAGATAAATTGAGTTGTGATCTTCCCTGCCATTGCAAAAGAATTCCTTAGAGATATGGGGATATATTTTTGCTTGCTGTGTTTTGTGACCTGGATAAATTTCTGTTACTAGAAATGGGCAGTGACTTACACATCCAAAGTAGGGTGAAGTAGGGCTTCTAAGTCCCAGATACTCAGCTACTTGCCAACCCAGGAAACATCTGGACTCATAAAGTGCTTAGAGAGCTCCTCACCTGCCTGGAGTACAGGTGCAGGCCCAGGTGATGACAACCTGAGCATCTTGGTGCCCGGCTCGCACCTTAAGGCCAAGCAGTCATCTGACAATGTACAAAAGTGGTCCCAGGGGTGCAGCCCTTCCCTAGAAGAAAAACGCTTGACCGTGACTTTCCTCTTTCTCTCAGTGGATTATTCGCTGTGTAGTCGCAGAGCACTCATGGGAAAGATACTCCTTTTCACTCCTCCATAAAGTATTTAACTTTTAAGAGGTGAAAAATGTGCGGAAATACTTGCGAAAGAGGAAGACAATCGGCCTTCCTCCACCCCCCCCACCCCCGTCTGATGCTCTTAATAAACAATTGTGATTTTAAACAAAACTATTTACAGAACATTGCGTTTCATTTTAAGTTTTTTAAAGGATCCGTTACACATGCAAGTGAAAATGATGTTACCACCACACTTCCATCACTGCCACACTTCAAAAGAATGAGCTTGTTCTATGCAAGCAGCAGATGTAGACAACTGCCTTTTAATTAAAGGTTCTGGGCTGCAGACCACAGGAAGGAAAAAAGGGGCTTCCACCCAAGTCAGGTCTCTGTTTGCCAGCAAGGACTAAGACATACCTTCTTCTGCGGCATTTCATATTGGCTGGCTCTAGGCAGCCCTGTCCTCAGTGTATGGATTTTTTTAACAATTTAGCTGAGACAGTTATATTCCGATGTATTATATAGGTAGCCCAAGCATCTAGGGAACCTATTACTAGTAGTGAAAATAAACAACAGTTGAATCATTCCAGAGATAATAATTAATTACCAGAACTAAATAAGTAATTAAGAATAACAGCTTCACTTACTCAATAAAATTTAACCAATTAAAAATACCTCACCAGTATCATTGGCGCGCATGTCATTGGTGTTTTGGATTCTCTCTTGGTTGTCTTTATGTATAAAATGATTGCTTACAGACACAATGCCATGACTATCACCGTGAGATAAAACAGAAGGGCTGAGTCAGTCTCTCACACCGATACTGCCAGTGTTCAATGAACACAGGTTTCCACAGGTCTTGAGTTACGGGCCATGAAGGAACTCACCCAAGGAAGGGCAAGAAGAGCACTAACAGCCCAACTCTTCTGTATTTTTTAGTCTCAGTACACTGGCTCACAACTCTCTACCAGTCTAATTGGTGAGGTGCCCCAGTCCAAGCTCCCCACTTTTGGCACTGCCAGGCTCTGACTCCTTGGGCGCCTGTGGGAACCTCGTTTTGTGGGAGCAGATTCTAGACTTATTGCCACAAGCCAAACTTGTGCCAACAGCAGCTGATGCGAACACAGGGTAAATTTGACCCGTTATAACTAGATTGACCTCACGTGAATACCTCATTCAAGTAACTCAAGAAAAGCTATTCAGCACTTTAAAGGCCAGAGGTTTAATCCCCTTAAGTTGCTCTGGATAAATGTACATGGCTAAAAAAGTTTACGTACCTGACCTAGAACAGATGGTGTATATCAATAGTATACAGACTTTCTAGACACTTCATATTTTTACACTGATGTGCATGGGCATTTTTACTTTTTTAGATGCTAGATGCCTACCTAATACATGTGCAGCAGGGTATGTTTGAGCGAGAAAGAGACAAGGCATGGGTCTGTTTTAACTTCTTTGTCTAAACATTAAGCTTCTATTGAAGCCATTTAGCAAGCCCTTTCAGCTTAATAAGACTGCTGACTTTCAGTGTCAATAACTCAATAACAGCCAGGAGCGTATAGCTAAATATACATCATCTGTTTTTACAGGCAGACAGGGTGGGGGCATCAATGAATTGCATTTTCAGGTGCTTATCTTTAGAGCACTTAACTGCCCAGTCCTAAAACCACCACTGAAGTCTCCTCTGGAGATTTTCATATCCTCTGTAGACTTCAGAAATACTTTGAATCAGTCCTTAAAAGCTAGCTGAAATGAGTTGCTTTAAAAGTATGGTTGAAAACTACGTATTCAGTGCCTTCAGCAAGATACAGAAGCACAAGGCTCATGATAATGTAGTCTTTGGAAAGATTTTTAAAGGCAGTTAGTGCAGAGTGCTTTTATTTTCCTGTGGTAGGTGTCCCATGCATATGGGTGCTGGGAGATATACAGAGAGAAGCACGGGCAAACTCTGGAATAAGTAAATATCTGACCTGCACCCAAAAATAACTCTAGAGACAGGCTTAAATTTTAGGAAGCAAAACTGTAAAAGCAATTTCATTCTTTTAAACTTCGTATCTCAAACTTAGTGTTCAGACACAAAGAGTATGACCTCTCCCTCTCGTCTACTTTCTTTGCTGCGCATTGGGTAACTGCTCTCTTATTTTCCCCTGCTTTCTTTGCAGAGGGGCTGTGAGACCAGCACATCGTCCTTCCATCACTGCACAGAGTCTGGTGTACCATTAATCAGGTCAGCCAATCAGCATTCAGGGATTAGCATAATGTACAGACACACTTAATCAGGTCTACTATACAGTTAATCATGTGTATGCTAATAGTTATGGAGGATTAACCATTTAGGACACTGGCTTTCTGTTCTGATTGGCTGTGTTTCCTACCTGTTAACTTTCCCTCTCTTATTTTCTTTCTTTTTTTTTCCCCCTGTTTATTCCTCCCACCCAAAATTGTGATTGCTGAAAGTGTTTCTGTAAGGCTGCCCGTATAATTAAGGATATATTTAAATAATGGGAAAAAAAAACAAAATCCAACATTCAAATGTTGGATTCACAAACTGATCTCAGTCTGATAAAAATATTATTTTTTATGTAAAAGAAGTATACATGGCTTTGCTTCCTCAGAAAGTGTTCTTGATCTCAAGGGCTATAAATACAGATCACAGTTTAATCACCAAACTATGTTAATTTCTGAGACAGATTTTGAATTTGTGAACTAACTTTTAACAGCAAAGGATCTGAATGTATTCACTTTTGATAATCAAAAGCAAAACACAGCAATAAGATTCTTTGGCTCTTCACTGGAAATTGGTAGAGAGAGAAAAAGTAGCAGCCAAAAGTAATCCCTCAAGCCACCCTGTAATTGACTGTTTGCATATAGTCAGGGCTATCAATGCAAGGGCTGAAGGATTCAGTCAGAAGGAAGGGTGGAGTGGTTAGGAGAAGGGGTGGGGGGAGAGGCTGAATGAGAGGCACAGAAAAAATGAGCCTGCCAGTGGTTAATTGAGCATATAGATTCCTAATGTGTCAGGCACTACCCTCTCAGATGAAGGATGACACTTTTTAGGACGCATCTTCCTTTGTTACCATTTTAAGACTAATGAAGCCTACAATTCATAAACCTGATGCTGGGCACTTATCTGCTGCCAGGGCAATCAGTACAGCAGAAGACTATAACTTTGTGTGTACGGGTTTTAAATATATGCTTTCTGGGCATATAGCACAGAATTGTGGTGTAAACAGTTGTGGCTCTGAATAACACTTTTAGAGGGGAAAAATAATTTGCAAATGCAAGAACATATTACCCAGATAGCCGTCACGTAGCTAATTTTTAAAATCAGATAGTCTTAAGTGTTTAAGAGAACATTTTTGTATTTTTTGTTCTTCTTTTCTTTTTTTTTTTTTCTTTTTTAAGTGAACCAGACCTGTTTACTTTTATAGTCTCTAAACAGCAAGGATCCATTGTACAAAAGTTGTGGGTTTTTTCCCCTGCCTTCAGGTCACTTGTTAATGAGCTGATCACTGGGAGAAGATGGAAGCGATTACAATGGGATATGGGCAGAGACATTTCCTTTATGTTTCCATAGAATTATGAAAGTGAGCAAGGGAAAGAAGTGATGTTTATCAGCAGTCCACAGAGACACTTTTCTTTGGAGGTTGACGAGAGCACCTTACAACCAGTTGGACAGAACTTGGGTGCTGTCAGAAGAGCGCCGGGACCCACCTCAGCCCCGGCTTGTGTATTCTCTGACCTCCTTAACCTCTGCAGGGCTTCCTTTATGAGTGTTCCCAGCCAGATGGTCGAGTCATCAAACATTTATGAGCACAAACTCTTTTTACCACTTCACAGTTTCTTCCAGCCTAAAAGCAGGGAGGGTAGGCATGTGAGGAAAAGAAGCTAAAAGGTGTTAAGGATAAAAACAAGACATAGGGGTGCCTTCTTTCTGGATTAGTAACTTAGTGTGATGTCTATGGTTTTGGTGCTGCCTGCCTGTGTTGATGTTATTATGAATGTGTTTAGATCTTCCAGTACAAAATGCTTAAATGGAAAAGCATAGAATTATTTCCCACCATTCACGTTCATTTTATTATACTATTATATGAGCATTTAGATTTTTTTTTTTAAACCCTCTTCTGTTTCTGGTTGTTTGGGACATTTTTAATCTATTCATTTTTGGTGGGTTAAAACTGCAAAAGATCACTGCTCTGGTTTCAGAGGGCTGATATGTAGTGGCAGAGAATGTTACCTACCTTCACTGGCAATAGGTGACTTAAATTACATGAGGCCTGAGCACAGCAAAGTGACCTTGTTAACTTTATGAGAACTACACTCCAGTTTCCACCTGCATCCCAGGGAAACAACCTCACTTATGAGGAAGTCAATTTCCAAGCACTCCTCCAGGAGGAAAGTTAACTCTGTCACCGATTCCTGGATTTAAGGGTTACACTTTTCCAATTAGAGAACACACACAGAACAGCAAAACGTGTAAAACTGCAACATTGCCAAGACATGCTATAACCATCCTTTGATGCACAGAGATAATTTTAGAACCTTTGAAATCAATTCTTATCACTAGCAGGTAAAGTCAAAAATAGAAGACCCATGAATCTGGGTGAGGTCAGACTCCTCTACAGGTTCAGGTTGATTGGTTTGCAATAAAACCACTGAGATCTGCTAGTTTTTAATGAGCTTTTCTCTGAAAAGGTGAACTTGTATTTTCAGTGGGGCTTGTTCTTGAGGGTGTGTGAGGGTGCCTGTCTCAAGCATTCCCTCTAGACCTTGCTGGTTTCCCACATTAAAAACCATCAGGTCAGTTGATGGTTGTTTGCCAAGGTAGAACATATTATATCAGACCTTACACCAAGCCTGCCTTAGTGAGAGAAGGGCAACGCTCCTTGGATGGTGCTCATTTTCTGTTGAATTGATTTCACTTGCAGATGATGCAGCCATAATAAATAATTCTAGCAAAGGATCTACCCTCTATTTGTGAAAAGGGATTTTTACTCAAGGGCCAGTGAATTTCTTTTAGGAGAAGGTAAGTAGTATGTACTGTGGAAATTTACTTTGCCATTTTGCTGTAGGAATAGTAGACACCTAGATGAGACTGAAAACTGCTTAACAAACAAAAAATTTCAGCTTAACCGTAGATGAGATGTACCTTGTAGAAGTGTTGTTTCCAGAAACTAACCCTAGCTGTACAGTTTTTGTTCTTTTTTAGATTTGAGGATGTGTGGGTGCTGTATGTTTAAATACCTTTTATCATCTTCTGTTACGTTAGGAAGAAGTAAAGGGTCTATTTTTCTGTCTTCCCACGATACCACTAGGAGATAACGTAGAGCTGCCCTGGCAAGGCAGCCTCCTCACCTTCTTGCAGATTGTTTTATGGGGTTTCTATGAGGATCAATTTTGAATCTGAAACTTGTTTAATACGTAGCAAATACATATTTGCTAACAGGGTTGCCAAGAAGAAGCACAAATCTAGCACAGATAGTATTGATTTTAAAAATGTAAGCATCTCATTACAGAGTGTGTTTTGCAGTGCTCACCAAACTCTGGGCTGGGGCCTGGAAGATGCTTAGAAAATCAAACACAATCTAATTTGAGTAAATGGCTTAAAAACTATAAAGTTCATGTTGAAACAGTATTTTTAGTATAGCTTTATTACAGTCATCTGGATTAAGTTAATGTGTTTGAAAGTATAAATATTTGTAGAATATCAACATGTCCACGCTTAACACTGTAGATGGTTGGCATTGAATACCTACTTTCATCTTTTCTTGAGAAATCATCCTCACTTGTCCCCCACCCCCACAACATGTCTTTTTTTTTTTTTTTTAAGAGGAAAGTAACTCTCAAGACATATATAATGCAATTTTTTTCAAAAACATTAAGCATGGGACTGGCAGAACCTAAGAAATGCAGAGTTAAGTCTAAAACTCTGTCCTTAACTCACCCCGCTGTGCTTAGGTATTATAGCACATATGGTATGAACCCCCCACTGCTCTGAGGCCCCCTGATTAAGTGCTGCAATACTGTACCTAGACACAATGTGGTGACTTAAGGAAAGAATTTCAGCTTTAACTCTGAATGTCCTGGTTCATGTGAGACTGTTAATGTTATTAGAACATAAAGTGGGTGGTTTAATACCTTATATATGGTGCTTAAAGTCAGCAGCAGCTGCCAGAGACTGGGTTCCTGCACTGGTTTTTGCTGGGGGGAGGGGAAATCGGTTGTTTTCCTTGCAGTAAAAATAGAGCACAAGACCTCTTTCTAAATTAAAAGAAAGTTTTATTCACTGTGGATGAGCTACAAGAAAGTAGTGCAATCAGCAAAACAGAAACAAACTTGGGAGGGTAAAGCTGGATCCTTTGACAGTCTGAGCAGACCCTGACAGCATTTTTGCTGTAGTGAACAAAGACAGAGCTCGTTCTTCGGTCTTTGCGTGTTTCTTCTCATTTAATGCTGCTTGCCTGGTAACAACTTACGAGATATTCCTAGTGTTTGGCAAAATCTTGGGGTCCTGACCTCAGACATTTTATGGATGCTACTTGTGAATGCAACAGCAGTTTGAACAAAGAAATAGGGTACACAAAAAAGCAAGTAAAGCCATAAGGATTTAGCCACCAAGTTTTTGATAACACAGTTTCTAAGTCTGAAATCTTTACTTGTGCAAACCAAGACCTGGTTTCACAAGTAGGCTAATTTTACTGACTATCTGCAGAAAAAAGATACTACTCAGTGCTAGATTATTACCAAGCAAATTTCACTAACTGAAGATTAATAAATAGAGTTGGAAGAGTTTTCCACAGTAAGAAAGCAAATATCAGAGCCTTCTCCTTACTTGGAAAATAAGAAAGATCCAAATGTGAATGATTCAAGTAAATAAAGATTCAAATATGGTGTTTCCAGCTTATTGATCAGAGGTGATTCCTAAGAAGTGTTAGGCTGTCAGAAGTGTGCAGCTGTCCAGAGCCCTTTTGGCACCCCATAAGGCATGCTAAGGTACGTGTAAGCTGTATCCCAGAAATACAAAGGAAGGGGTTGCTAGAACTATTTTCCTCCTTATTTTGGATATACACATTTATCCTACGTCTTGGTTTGTAGGGTGCAGAGGAGTGGGACACCCTGGCAGCCGGTTGTTGCATTGGCTTAAGAGACTAAGGGACATCAGCTTAAAGCAAGCAGGTCTTAAAGCAGTTCAGCATGTGGTCACCACGTCCTGAAGTCCTTGTTTAGAACTGACGCTGTGTGTGTGTGTGAGAAAGAGAGAGGGTGTGTATACCTAATGTTTTTCCTCTGTGTCACTTCCCCCATGTGCACCTTCAGGATGTTCACTGATACTTCATTTGCAAACAAAGCCTCTGTTCATACGTGCTTGTTTGCTGGCTGGGGTTGGGGGGAAATGTAGAAATTCAAACTATTTCCCTTCCATTCTTTCACTACTAGGGATAACTCCATCTAGGGATAACTCCAAGTTACGCAGATACTCTTCACACACATACTCCCTCAGCAGAAAGTTTTACCTTCTACTGCCTTGAAATGTCCCTTCCCATATTTACGTGGTGCGTGCATTCCTGCTGAGGTTTTCTGGCAAGTTCAGCAATCCCTGAAGCAGTCTGCACTCACACTTCTGAAGGGCTCTGAGTTTGTTTGGGAGGGCAGAAGGTCTTTTCCATGTGTGAGAAAGCAATGTTTGTTGCAAAAAACTTGAGGAGCCTAGGTAACTGACAGGGGGAAAAAAAAGTGGGGGAAAAAAAGTGTATTTTTGTTCTTCTTATTAAAAAGGTGTTTAAATGAATATTTCTAATAAAATTAGAGATTTGTCGGTCACAGAAACATGCTATAACACTAACACATACACACTGAGAGTGGCTGGAGAGGACAAACAGGATAAGATTGGTTGAGTTTTGCAGATTATGCTTGGAAATACAAAATGGAAATACTGAAATAATATATATGAACGCAGAGGAATATGTTGTTCATTCGTCTTTGGGAAATACTTGCAGAGAGCAAGAAGTTAAAGAGAGCTGGGGTGGGGCATGGGGCCGAGAAGGTTTGAGTTGCACCTGCGGGGCTTTAGTAGGTTTCTGGCTCACCAATTTACTCCTGCGTGGCCTGGATCCTTCACACCGGGATAAATTTCACGTTATGAAGACGAATGGAAATGAAGAGCTGTGTAATTATTAGTTTTGCTGCGAGCCGATCAGTCATCTGGGATGAACTGCTCACAGAGGTCATGCATGACCTTTCGGCAGGAGCGCCGCTGGCACGGCGGCCGCGGTTTGCTGGCAGCAGCCGTCCCCCGCTGGCTGCATTATCACCAGCCTGGCAGCGCTAAAAGGCGGGCCCGCATTCCTTGTCACTGGGACTCTTATAATTATGACAAATGACTAAATGCGTTATTTTCAGCAAAGCAAAGGCGGTCAAAAGGGGTGCTTAGGGTTTGTAAGAGGTGATGGCTGGCGTGGCTTTGAAGGCTTTTCCTTTTCTTGACTTAGCACAGACTGAATCATACATGGCCACCCCACTGGTAGCTGAGCAGCGTGTGAAACCCATTTCACACGTCTGCGCTGCCTTACAGCTGCGATGCCCTCTTTTCATCCCCGACAAAACCAGAGCCGGTGGCTGCTGCCTCTTCAAAACAGGCACACGGTTTGGTGGGGGAAACTTTGCTGGCTTTGTTTTAATCGGGATGAATGGGAAATCCCAAACACTGAAGTGTATTTTACTGGAGGCTGGGAGGTGGGGGGTAGAGTGAACAAAGCCCGATAGGAAATGTAACCCCAATGGTATTTTTGACACTAGAGCAAGCTTCTCCGTCCATAAAGACAAAGGAGATGGGAGTAGTAAAATGTAAGAGGGAAAAAACATTTCTGGAAAGTCATTTGAAAAACAAACAAACAAACATCAGCAACATGTTTAGTGCCTGAATCTTGTAAATAGTCCACAAATTTCCCCTTGTATCACTGAAAATCTCAAGACTAAACGTCCCAGAGACAACTTAAAAAATAGATAGGTCAGGATTTTGAAGCTGAGCATGAGATAAATATTACTAAATTATATTAATGTGTGATTTAATAGTACAGGGTAGAGGAAGGACTGTAAATGCATGGCTTGTACCACGGAAAATAAGGACTAAACCAGGTCTTAGACATAATTTGGTGCTTCCCCTGCCCTAAGCTTACACAACAGTATTGCAATTGATATTTACAGATATGGATCATGGTTTATTCCCTTAGCTAAAATGATACACGTGCATACAAAACCTGAAGTAATGCTGATTTACAAAGTCTGAAGTTAAAACACTTGATGCTTTTTTAAACAGGAGAAAAACTACTTTCTGCTGATTTTTTTTAAATTGTTTTTTTTTAAACTATGTTCAGGGACCCACTGTGTTTTGTCCATTCACAAATAGTATCAGGCAACGGAAGTATCAGGGGTGAATATGCCCTCTCTCAATTTGCTTTGTTATCACAAGAGGTTGTGTAATTTGCATTGCATGACTTCAACAAGGGTAAGTATTTAGGTGCTTTTAGCTTTCATCACAGTGATGAAAACTCTGGTAAAAAAATCAGCCTGGTGGACAGTCCCTGTTTCCTGAAAGATTTGTCCCAGCAACAGAGACCAGATAACCTCCTCGCCTGTCACGCAGCATGGCTAATGCCCAGCAAGGCAATCCAGTTCCTAGATATGCGCTGCCTGGCTTATCACACTTTGGATCATCTCTTTTTCATGGCTTTCCCTGGCTCACCTGAAGTAGAGCAGCTGGGCAGTTGGCATGCTCTGCGCCTTGCACAGCAGTGGCACAGGTACAGCTTTGCCTCGCATTGCACAGATGTTGGATTCTTAATTCTCCAGTCACCCGGCAGCAGAGGAGCTGCTGAGGACCCATGGTAGAAGTGACAGGAAAAGAAGGTTATTTACCCTTTTTCCTACCCCCCGCCATTGCCTCCTTTCTATTTGATTATGTGCCCGTTTGCAAAGCTGGGCCCCCAGGCGGAGGGCTTGGATTACAAACAGCTTGACAGTGACACTAATTTCATACGCCTGCCACCTCATCCTGTGCCTGTAAGGTCACCTGTTACATCTAGCAGTTATGACAGAATATTTTTCCGGCAGCTTATTCAACTTGTGAGGCATCACTTGGTAACGGGTCCAGGCTGGCTCAGCAAAGTCTTAGCTATTCTATTCCACAAGGTAAAATAGGGCCCGGTCGAAAAACCATTACTTTTACTTGTTGGTGCCAGAGTTCAGGTAGCTTCAGTGGAAATGCAGATGTAGGTTAATGCTCTTTATTACTAAATTCAGTGTTCTGTGAACACTTTAGGTTGTCATCTTGCTTTTCTTTCATAGGGATTAACAGAGCATGAGAGCTTGATGACAAAAGAAATAAATTGCACTGGGGAAAATTTTAATAACCTACTCTCTTCACACGTTTCATACTTTTTGTACTCTACATTTTCATTAATCCTGCTAAATTGTATGGGCTACAGAAATCACTCTCTTACAAACTTAATTCAACATTTATATTACCATGGTTGTATTATTGCTGTTACAGTTTATTCTTTCTTGCACTCAGATCCTAACCAACACACTTCTCCTAGACAACAGATATACTCCAAATAAGCAAAAGTATTAGGTTTTGGGTTCATAAACAGCAAATAAGATCACTGTAGCCTTTAAATAAGTAACTTACCTTAGCTGGTAGGCTATTCAACATGTTTATAGCTGACCTACAGACAAAAAAATGTTCAGGGGCCTAGTTTCCCTACCTCCCGACTCAATACTTTAAAACAAAGTCAAGAACAAGTCAACAAAACAAAGTCAACAAAAAACAACCCTCAAATAGTGACAAAAAAGTTTTTATTGCATGTCCAAAGCGATTGATGGGAGCTGTGTATGGACCAACCTGTGTCCATGCTAGTAAGGTTGCTTTGCTTGCAGAGCATGTTGGGTCCATGCAGTCTGCCGGTTGGAAGGGTCCCTAGTGCACAGCTGTTCCCAAGCTATGTTTGGGAGGGGTTTGAGTTGATGCTAGCTAGCCTGGGCCAAAAGCTTGCAAGGGGCTGTGCTAAGAAAGGATTAATATCTCTCACTGGCAGCTGGGAATCTTCCTTGCTGCTCTTTAATTAACAAAGGTAAGGCAAGACCCATGTGTGTCAAGGCCTTTTTGGCAGTCTTGTTAAGTACACATTCATCTCACTGACTACAGTTGCCACAAGCGGCCATTTTGTTCCTTGTGTACTCAGTGCAGAAGTCAGCACCTCCAGACGGGTGACCACACCATGGTGGTGCCTGTGGACGGTACAGACTATGTCTGTACACTGACAATAAAGAAAAATCTAGGCCCAAACTCAAAGACTTTTAAAAAAAGAAAATCTCAGACCAAGCTGTTTTTTTATTTCTGGATTGATCCCCATGGCAATTCAGGAAGCTGGGTTGGCAGCTCTGTGGCTTGAACGCCTTCTGATTTTCCATTTTCACATTATTATTTCTTATTTTTATTTAATGGGGTATCTGCTTAACTCTGCTTTCTTTGATAATGGCATTTCAAAGGAAAACACTCAGATAATTTTTTTCTTTCCTTCTGGTTCCCTTCAAAAAAACCCAAAAACGTAACACTCATCCAGAATATAGTAACTTAATTTCAGAAGGAACTTGATTTCCAAAGTTCCTCTTAGATCCGGTGTTTGAATCTTCCCATTCTATTTATGTTTTACTTTTTCCTAGATTGCATTTTTCAGTTACACATTCATTGTGTGCTTTCAGCATTAGGAGAATCCACCGCGTTTTCATTTCTAAATTCTGAGAATTCAAACCCTTTTTGAATCTCACTCTTAAATATAATAAGAGAAGGAGAGAAAGAGAGACACTTTAAAGCAGTTTTTTAACCTCCAGAAAGTCTTGGAAATATCATGCCCTCTGTCTGCTCCAACGCCCAATCCCTAATTTCAGCATGCTCACAGTAAATAGGAAGCCTATTAAGTAAATGACAGATAGTTTTTGAGGGTTTTTTCTTTTGCCAGAGTTTACAGCTGTAGCGAACAGTTTGATGCAGCTCTAATTTCTAATTATGACATACTGGGAGTGGAGGAGGTTGTCAGTTTTGCTTGTTCCTTGGTGAGAGACAGAATGATTTCATACTTTGTGCTGCCAACCAATTCATCCTCCTCTATTGCAAAGCTAAGAATAATCTCTGCATATTACTTGATAAACAGCTGTGATAAACATTTCAGAATTGCTACTAGCTTGTCATCAACACAACCAACCAACAGCCCAAGAAAATAAATATTAGCCCAGTTCAAGATATGTGTACACCCATGTTTTTTATTTTGGGGAATGAACTCAATGAGCTTTATTATAATCTGTTTCTGTGAGAGGAAAATTATTTAGGATAAATGTGTCTTTTTCTGTCTTCAGCTCCTACCAAATCAGTTATTACTAAGACAAGATGGGGCGGGGAGATTGGACGTGTGGCATGCCTTAAATGAAAACTGAAACTGCTAAAGTGTTTTCAGGGCACTTCTTAATTCAGAAGAAGTGATCCTAATGTTAGAAGAGGGATGCTGAAGCAAAAGCAGTTTTGTTTGCTAATGCAAACAGATGTGGGGATAAACTATTGAAACTAACAAGTGTATTTAATTCCCTTCAGAACATGGAGGGCTAAAGGCTGAAACTATATAAAGGGGACTCTTGAAGTGGACCAGCTGCTCAGTCCTTTTAAATAGTCTGTACCAGCATCTTCCCCCATTTGTCCTGCTGATTATTGCTTGATTGATGAGCTGGTATGTGCAAAGTGACCACCTGAAAGTTCTGCAGGCTTTAAGAGCTTGGTCAGTGTGTATTTGACCCTTAGAGGCCATGGATCAAATATCAGGGTTATATGCATTTCAATAACTTTGTTTTGATACTTGAAGGGGAAAAAAATTATTCACACTAGGGGGAACGAAGGAGATTAAATATTTATGCTTGAGAGCATCTCTGAAAGGATCTCAAGTGACTGCTGTCACCAGCCTCCTGGTCAACTTTTCTTAGCTTGAGCCCCTTCGTCTTTTCATCTCAGAAGGGTAAAATATATATTATTGTGAAGAAGAATAGCAGAAAAGCTTTTGTAGCAGACTGTGAAGGGATTTTCAGTGAGTGGCCCCTTTTGACGAAGGAATGGGGGTTTCCTGAGAAATGGGTATTCCACACTGTAACCTGACTCAACAGGGCTCCAAGGTGGCCACTAATTACTCAGAACAGGGCAAAAGTTTCATTTTCTGCAACTTCACACACAGCACATATTAAATAAAAGAAGCCTATCGGTCCCCCCCCTGCCTGGAAATAAAAATCAAGGGAGGAAACTGGGAAATTTTAAAGCAGTTCTTATTTAATGAACACCTTTTTTTTTTTTTTCCAAAAAAAATTTCTGTTTTCTCAACCAATTGTTGTGATATGGAAAACATTCAAAAAGGAAACAAAAAGGATCATATGCAAATATCACATTCCGTGTGATGTGAATAATCCCTCACCTGCAAATTTCAGAACAATGATAGTGAAATTCATATAATCTGAATTTGCCGAATGATTTCCACGTAAATATACTTAACATGCAAACATGTATTTAAGAAAATCCCTAAGCTTACTCACATTTATTTTTCGAAGTTTAATGTTCTTAGATCCTAGTGGGTGAAAACATATGTTTATACAAAAATGCACTTCAGTGGCAGCAAATGTTTCACTCTAATTTTGCAGAGGCTTTTCTTCTGCGAGATCTCATCTTATCACTAAGAGTAAAACAGATTGTTACATAAGACCCGTAATCTACACTTTCACATGCATTTTAATATGGTGTGTGTAAATGCAAAACCAGTTCACTCTATAGAGATTGTGTGTACATAGATGTTTAACCCACACACGTATGCAGAATTGAATGAGATAATTAGCACAAATGTCGCATGCGCAACTCCCCTCTCGCCCCTCATTCCACTCCCACGCCCCACCAAAAAAACCCCAACCCTTAAGCAGGCCAGAATAAGGATAAGATTCCTGTGTAACAACCTCATTCTGGCAAGAAAGTTAATCTTATTGGTCACTTGTGGAAATAAAAGTAACAGTGTGGTTGAATTTCATCCCTGTCTATTTTGACTTGAGCCCCTGTACTGGGTGTGCCAGCTGGCTGTGAAGGGTGATCCATCCCTATTCAGCACATCGCAGAAGTAGCTTCTGTGCCAACAATTAACTTGATACTAATTTAGCAAACTGCTTGCAATTTCAGTTGATGGAAGATTCAAAGGCCCGCTTGCATCACAGGGATTATGGATATTTTATTAGTTAGTCACCCTTCTTGTTTAAAATTTGCATGGAATAGCCTAAGTTTGTTTTCCAGACCTTAAGTCATTTCTATGGCTCTTTTCTGACCCCTTTCAAATTGATCAGCCTACTTTTGAAATGGATATAGCAAAATATGCTAGTAATGGCCTGCCAAAACACAAGTAATGTCCCTTGCCTACTTGTGTTTAAAGCCTACCTTTTTCGACCTCTCCCTTCCTCTGTGTTTTACATTGAGGATTTGCATTTACTATCAGCTGAACAGATAATGACCAACTATTGTCTAATATGATCTCCAGATCTTTTTCAGTATTTTGTTTTTTCTTCCAGGTTTACTTTTTTTAAATACTGATAGGATTATCTTGCTCCCCAGTGTGCCAAAATTTACTAAGTCCGTATTAGTAGTTCCTATGACTCCTTAGCCAATTCTTATACAGCTTTTAGATGAAATTTGTGCAGAACCTCAAATTTTAAAATATTTACTTCTAGTTTGCACTTGTTAACACACTTAGAAAAAGGAAAACAGAAAGTATTGTCTTATTTTATAAGATATTATGATATCACTACTTTTTCTTTTTTAAAAAACAGAAGCATGCACATTTGCGTCCAGAATTATGCCTTTTCTGCACTCTGATTGGGAAACTTCCCATCACTTTCTAAAACAGTGTATTCCACTGTTGTGGAATATCGAAATGCTGTGCTGCCATTATTGTTTGACTTCCTCACTTTCTTTCCTGTCCCTCCCCCCATTTCTAGTATATTTTAAAATGCTACTTTTTCACCTTTTATTAGATGGGATAATTTTAAATGAAGCAGATTTCCTGCAAGATTACAGTATTGTGCAGTTTGAAAAGCCCAGTGTTGCATAATCAAACAATTTCCAGTTATACCATTATTACATATCTGTTTTTCCTTTCACACTCTATTTTACTCATAGCTGCTTTCAGCTTTGGCAAGTCTTCCTTCCGAAGTAACACATGTACTTGTGGTTTACGGTTATACTTACATCCACATATACTGTTGGACAGTAATGGATTTTGTGCGTAGATCACTACAGACTATTTCTTTAATATATGCTTCCTTTGGCCTTCAGGAGTTTGTTTCCTTGGCTTCTTAATTTATGATGTATCAACTTACATTAAATCATGACCTTGCTTGACATGATGCATCATAAACGTTGAACTCTTTTAATGAGTATGTTTGTGGTATGATCAATTTGGATAATCCATCTTGACCTGAAAAGGAATGAGCACAGAATGAATTCTTGAAACTAACATTTAAATCTAACTCAAAAAGGCGGCAATATGCTTTGACATCATATAAAAATCTAACACAGTCCTCCAAGTCCGTGTATTACTGAGTGGAAGATGTAATAAATTCATATGTAAGTGTCCCAAAAATACGCAGTGTTGCAAAGCAGGTAACTTGTGCTCACAGTCGTTAGCCCTTGTTCTCGTGG
>NW_009189429.1:114109-129257 GCF_000690835.1 Fulmarus glacialis | reverse complement strand
GGGGGTTACCTGGTTTTCGATGGGGAGGGCGAGGTTTAAAGCCGTATAGCGAACCCTGATCCAGTGCTGGTTGGAGGGAGCTTGGTGAAGAGTAAAAGTTGTCCTGGTTAAATCCAGCCCTTTCAGATTTTTTTTTTATCAAGCTACAGTTTGAGCTGCGACTTCACCCATTTTTCCACCAAGGAGTTGGCTTAAAAAAAGCAAGCGTACAACGACTCAATGTATTCCTGTTTTCATAATGTGCCAGTTCAGGTTTACACTCAAAACAATCAGTTGTACTGGGTCTAATTTTTAATGTAAGAGCGTCTGCATGGGGAAGTATGAAAGTGTGACTTAAACACCACTCTTCAGAGCCCTCTTTCCGTTTCAGAATTCCCCCACTGGGGTTCAAAATGGTCCATTGACCATTCTGTCTGTCTTGGTTATCTTCACTCGTATTGCATCCCTTGCTTCGCTGTCGTGTATAACATCAGCTGCTTAATGTACTTCTGGAGGGGTGTGTGCAAGGCTGCCTGTGACGGTGGCTTTCGTGTGTTGTGTGAAGAGGCGTGTGTGTGCTTACGCTGCTGTGTGCAAACGTGCCACGTTTGATGAGCATGATTTGAGCTTTTTAAGTGGAAGCATACCTGGGTTTTATATAGCTTTGCTTCCTCCCCCTCCTGCATAAAAAGGAGGGAAGAAGTGTGTGGTGTGCAGATCAAACGTGCAGTTAGTGAAGCGATACGTACTCCTCCTGACTTGTGTTCCTCCTGATTATAAAGACATGATTTCAGTGTTTTCATTTTAAGGAAAGCTGTCTTACGTGGTGTGGAAGTCTGAAAATATAAAGTGAAATTGGTGTTTTGGGTTCTGATACAAACCAAACTCTAAAGAACTCACTTTTTGATGCTTCTTGTGATTGTTCAGAATAGGTAAGAATTACTGTTTCTTTCTGTTTGGGCTGCATTGTCTTACTTCCAAGAGAGAAGTGTCTACCCAGGTGATTGCGATGGCCTGCGATGGTAGTTCCGATAGCATAAAGGTTTAGTATGCTAATTAAACATTTTGAACTTGGACTGTGTAATGGTGAAATGTGAAATACCTGAGGATTGACATATGGTAGGTCTGGGTTATTAAAATTATTAGTATGCAGTTATGAATACTGTATAAGACTGTTAATGAAGGACTGAGTCCAGTTTATGACTAATGATTACTATATGACATTGTTTTATGTATTTTTTCCTTACCTTTCCTCCTCTTAAGTGTGGCTTCTTTCTCTGCCTCTTCTGACTACAGTAGTGAGCATATTATTACTGCTCCAGAGGCGACTGAATTGAGTGGGTGCATACACTCCATGTCAAGTATTGTTATTGCATGGGTTGTTATAACCATAACAATTTGTGTGCATGGGCAATTACAGAACTGTTTCTGCCAGAACACTGGCAAACCTCTATAAATGACTGCAGAATGATCCCAGAGCCTTTTACACAGTTTTTCCATGAAGGTGTCGTCCTTTATTTAGGTTTTCAAGTGTTACTCTCTTGTGACCAAAAGTGGGGAGGGATGTACAGTAAAACATCTCTAAAAATAAGAGTGGAAAAAGAACTAACTGTAGTTTGCACTGCACTTGCTATATTTAATGATGGCCTCACGTTTACCTTGAGAAGTCATTATTTGTTTATTTCATTAATGATGTCATGGTAGAGCTGGCTCTTGATAAGAGATTGTTTGTCTTTTATGTCAGCTTATGAAAGAGCGTTTACATGTAAGAGGTGGCTTGGAGGGAACCGCTGAGGTATCTGTTTGACAAACTTAGTGAAGGGTTTCTGAGATTTATGGAGAAGTAGGAATGGGGCAGCATGACTCTGGAGGAACTAAAAGGAGAAGGGCAGAAATGCAAAATGCCTTGGAACAGGTTCTTGTATGTTCTTGTACTAGCTGGAAATTAATGTTGCAAGAGCACGTGTCATTCAGATGCGTGAAAGATGGGGTGGAGGATGTTATCAGAGGTGACAAATGCTAGGCCGTATAAAGATAATAGTAATGCCCAGTTACATGCTTAAGCTCTGTCATCATAATTCTTTGCCCTCTCTACTAGATTAATCATGGGGAGTCAATATATGGCCCTACAAATAGGTAGGGAAATAGATTAATTAAAGGGAAAAAATGTATTCAGATGTTCTGGGGAAAAAACTATTTGAGTCAGTTATCTTTTTGCCATCTTGGGTTGATATCCACTTAGAGGGAGGTAGAGTTCCATGTATCGGTGCAATGTAACATCTGTCCGGTTTACTTCTATGGTTCAATAACAGATAATTTTTCTAATTGTAGTTGAGAAATGGTTTGGTTATACAACTTGCGTGTTAACAGGAAGATTGAGCTAAATTTGCAATGTCCGACTATTTTTTATGGTGTCACAAATCAGAATGAAATATTCCAGCAACAGTTAATAAATTGCCATAGTGATACACTGAAGTCTACTGGGTTTCTGTCAGTATCTTCTTAGCTATGTGCATTTCCAAAAACTTGTGCAAGCTTTGATTTGTGGTTCCCACGAGTTAGTACATTTGAATTTGCTGCATTTCATCTTTAGAAAATTTTACAACTTTGGAATACTTTAAGAAGCCAGACATACTTCTTCATTGCTAACAGAATGAGTACAAATATATGTGAATACATTTGGTCTATAGAAACTATTTAGTAAGTTCATCAAACATTAAACTTGTATGAAGCCTTTTGCTTTCTTCACCTTCATGTTGGCAACAGAAAAAAATCTAGAAGGTTTTTGTAAGCAGACTGAATACTTTTAACATATTGTCACAGGGACAGTGACAGATTGTTTCAGTATTCACTAATAGTATTACAAGAACCAATTAAAACATTAGTTCAAGGTTTGTTCTCTAATGAATTTTAAAAGCAAACAAACAAAGAACCAAAAAACAACAAAGGAGTAGGATAGATCAAGAGTCCTTTAGCTAGTATTGTTACTAAGAAGTATGTAAGATGCAATGTACAGTTGAACTTTATTCACAGTAAACTACTGAAGAATAAAATGGCTTAATCAGAAGTACAAGTTATTGCAGCCCTTCTGTACTAGGGTACTTGACGAGCCTAATGTTGACAGAGCAACTGTACTTGTACTGGCAATGTTGAGCAAAGTGCTTTCTTATTATGTTTTTCTTTATTCTAGACAAAACTATAATGGACGATGATGGAAAGTTGACCTCTGGAAGAGAGGTGCCTAAGCTACTAGGAAACCAAATTACAGTAACTGGGAAGAGTTGATGCATACTGGGTTTGGGTCGAGGTAGAGGAGAAATCCCATCAAAAGGTGCTAGAGATTCTGTCAGCTCAGCTCTTGCCTTTTTTGTTTTTCCAAGAATGTAAGAGCTGCTGCACTGAGGGCCCTGTCTGTGGGGCAGGCAGGGAGGAAAAGGATATGGAAAGCAGGCCCGTCATGGAAAGTTCTTTATTTTTTTTATAGAAACCCGTGGTCTGACAACTAGTAATTTATGGACTTGTAGTTTCACCGGACCTTTTTTATAGATAGCGATGGACCATCAGGGGCTTGTACAAAGAGAAACGTGGCTCTTGCCCTCCACAAGGACCTGTGGCAGTGAGAGTCCCTATTTAGCATGAATGGGAATGTCTGGGGGAAATAAGTCCTTTCAGCATGAGTATTTTCCCCAAAGCTGCTGCTTGTTCTGCGTGACTCCTTTTGTATTTTTGAGAAATGATGGATGACTGTTTGGTGGCTTCAGACTGAGAACTCTCTCTACATCTATTTTCCTTGTGTGCCAGCTATTCCGGGTGCTGGTCACCTTTACTGGATGGTTATTTTAATTTTGATAGCACTTTCATCTTGTTGTGGAGAGTTGTTAGGACTGTGTATGTGCTATTCAAGACTTAACTCCATGCAGGGAGGTAATTATATTTGCTGTCTTGGTTTCTTTTGTTTTCCTAACAGTTTTCTTAGAGTTTTTGTTTCAGCTAGGTAGGATCTTCCCTTTGAGGTCTCTTCACCTTCGCTGACCTTCTTCACACCGTTGTCTGCCTGTATTAGGTTTTTTTGGTCCTTTAGTGGGTTTTTGCTGCATAAACACAGGAAACGCATGGTCGGGCACGCTGTACTGTCTGGGACTAAGCAAGGTGGCTCCCCGGTCTGTCCTGCTCTGGCTGTCATCGCTCTGCTCTTCCCATCCATTTTGCTTCCTTGGAGATGCTGTCACATGTGACTGCTGGTCTGGTATTTCCCTAACCCGGTTTCATAAAAATGATTTGTTAGGAAAGAGCAGCAATGAAAGTGCTTAAAGTGACTTAGGTTATCTTGACAGAAGTGGGTAGGTCCATCAGGTGAAATTCATTGGGGCGTAGTTATTTCTAGCAGCTAGTCCAAACTGTGATTACCACCACTTAAAATGTGTCTCTGGTCCACTACAGGAGTTTAGCCCTTTTCTTCTGTTCCTTTTAAAGTTGTAGGTTTTGTTTTTTTTTTTCCCTTAACTGGCTTCCTATATTCTGTAATGTAATTAAGTTATGTTCAGCTTTTTCTTCCCTGACACCCTTTCTTTCCATGAACGTTGCTTTTATCTTCCACTCTGAATTGTGAATTTGCTAATGATCTAAAATGTGCCCCGCTCCCTGTGCAGGGGATGCCAATGCCTTTGCTGTCCCTCATCTTCTTGGACGTGCAGTGATGAGAAATAGTTTTATGTAACTTTGTGGCTGTGATGGTCACAACAACACATGAGGTCATTTAGAATATTAAGTTGACTTTTCTTAAAGGAATATTTATTGCCTATAACATGCTTGAGGTATTAGGCAGGATTGCTTTCAGTGGAATAAATTAGAATCTAATATTTTGAATTCTTAAAAAAAAAAAAAAAGAACGATTTTCCTTTAATTTGAGCAATTTGGACAGTGCTGACTTGTGATGTTACAGGAGAGGGTTGCAGTTGGATCTCTCTGCTGAACTCTGGAGAAGGAAGCAGGGATCTGTCTGCTTGTGTGCCTTAGTGCTGAAGAGCTTTGTGATTGTGAACTTTGAGTTTAAATTTGACATTATTGTTTGATAAACTCAAAATGAATTTTATCACCTTTATTGCTTCAACTGGATAAAGTATTATTTTAAATTATTTAAATGGCTTAAGCTCATGCTGTTTTATTTACAGTACCTAAATCAATCACCATGAACATGATACTTATTGACAGTAGAGGAATACGTAAATGATTTTGGAATTAAGCAGTACTAGGTAATCTCTCTTTTTTTTTTTTTTTAATTTTATTTATTTTGCTTCCACAGCAGCTGAGTCTCAGCTGCTGTGAATAGATTTTTTGTAGATTGTAGTTATTAATGGTTTTTATTTTAGTTTTAAATTAAGAAGGCAGTTTTGCCTGAGTTCCTGAAAACTTGCCTGACTTACCATTTAAAGGAGACAATCTTAAGTCATCAGTTTCTACCTCTTGGATAAAATTACTAAGTGGTCAGTCTTAGTCAAATGCTTTTGACTTTGTACGTAGCTTGATCTTTTTAAGCTGGTGCTGAAATAGTCTCACCCTTCACTTACCTGTGGCTAGTGAGTATTGTCCTCTTCCCTTGCTTCTATGAGCTGAGTCTTCCAAAACTTCCCTGTCTTCCTGGATTAGATTTCAGCCAGACTGGCTCTCCAGAAACTGAGACTAAGCTCATGGCTGCAGAAAGAGTGAACGGAAGCAGGAGAGGGTGAGGATGCTGCTTACAGCAGTGTCAGCTGCAGCACGTTTACAGCAGTTGTCAAAGTCATGCCTGATAGAAATTATTGTCTTCCAATTTTAGCTCTTTAGCTCAATTGTGGATTTATTTGAAACATACCAGTTAATCTTAATTCCATGTAGGTGATTTTTTTTTTTTTTTTTCCCCCAAGCTGCATTGTTTCTCTATTTTTCAGGAAAAATACAAAAGCACAACAATAAGCAAACTTCTCAGAACGGTTCAAGTTGTTTCCACTCAATGCATCTTTGGGACTGTGGGGGAGAAAAGTCTCCAACTTTGCTGCTTGAAGAAATGAAACTGCTAGTTTCATGAAGTTTTCACTCTCTAGTAAGGGAGAATCACATCAGTTAACTCTGAACTTGTATCTTTAGTTATGAAAGGATTTTTTTTAAGGCTGCTTTGCATGTAATCTCTCTTCTCCTGAAGTCATCCTGTGGGTGCAGTTTCACGCTGTGCTTCAGCAGAGATAACTTTAGGCTGCTGCCAAAAAGGGCCAGAGCTTTCTAATGCCTCTTCCTGGTTTGCCATGGCTCTAGTGGTTGAGCTGATAAGCTGGCTAGTGTGGAAGAAAACTCTTGTGCCAGGTTTGCCATCATGTCAGCAAGCTGAATGGCCTTACTCTGCACAGTCGTTAGCTCCTGTGCAAGAGAGTGGATGGGACTATATGTCAGGAGCCAGGGAAGGGAGAGTGTTTCTCCTTTTCCATTTTAGCCTGCAGTTACTTTGCACCAGATCCAAGCTGAAATTTCATAAGCTTCTTCTGAGTGTCTATATTAATTGCTCTCCCTAAGTGTTCATGATCCAGCAAAATGATTATTTCACAACTTTCTTGTTCCTGATATTTAAGATGCCTTTCTTTTAAACTCCGTGTCATCCTCCCCCATCCATTCTAAGCCAGCCAAGTGCCCTTTTTAAACTGTGCCTCTAACTTGCATTCTTTTTTTTTTTTAAATCGGTTTAATAATACCTTTAAAGAGAAAATAGTTCCTAATCTGCTAGGACTTGTTATTGAGATGCTTTTTGTATTTCTGCGGATTTTGGTTTTGGTTGTCCTCAGTAATGTTTTGAGAAGAAGACTGAGCACAGTATGTAGTCCTTCTATACCCTGTTTTTCCGCAGTCGGGCTGGACTTTAATGTTCCCATCACTTAAATGCTTTTATGGAGTTTGGCTTATTTAGTACTGTCATAAATGAATGAATGCACGATTAACTAGAATAATCTAGTCTGTCTGAAACTTAAGGTAAATTATACTGCTGTTTGCACTCATTTTAACATCTGAATGTTTCTGTCGGGGAAGTTATTAACTACCAGAACAAATTGCCAAGGGAAGTGCTAGATCCATCCAGGTCAATCCCCTGGATGATGCCCATATCAGTGCATTCTTTAATCTTCCCTTTTGGCAGATTTAGTGATCATGTGTCCATGGGATAATCTAGTTCAAGACACTGGCCAGAGTTGAATCCAACTGGAAGAGAACCAGCTGGCTGATTTAGCAGCAAACTAAACTGGCACACCCTGGAGCAGCACAACTGCGAGACCAGCACAAGGGAAGAGGCAGCGGTATGGGAATGAGTAGGGAGAGAGCATGCAGGGTCGCTCCTTCATTGTCAGATTGTTGGATTAGGTGTAAGAAACTGTATTCTCTGTAAATGACTAAAGCAACTGTTCCTGAAAAGCAGAGCCCATCTGTTTGGTTTCCTAAGTGGTTAAGTGAAGAGTATTTTTTCGTTCAGAGTTTTTAGTACAAGACTTCACAAATTTAGCTAGATTTGCGAGCTGCCTGGGAGTGTCAGCAGTTTCAGATGACTATTTGAAGAGTGGGCCATGGGCTGTTTGTTTGAAATCTCAGTGTCCCAAACAACACTTCTTTTTGTGTTCATCTGAGTTAGTGCTGTTCTGAAGCCACATAAAATGAGATGCCGTTCTGAAATTGGGGCAGTGGAAGTGCTGAGGGGAGTAAGTCTCTTGTAGACATGAGGACAAAAGCAAATATGTTAATTCCATACTGTCACAGGTATGGTAGATAAGGAGACAGCAGATCTTTCAGAAAAGTGCAAGCAGCAGAATGAAGTCTTTTTATTAAGCATAAACTATTATAAACTGTGCTGTTTTGCTCTTGAAAATCAAATATGGCGCTTGCTTTGCCTGACTCAAACTACACATTGTACTGAAAATACACCTCGTCCTTCAGCACAGGGAAGGAGAGTTTGTCTGTGAAGTGGAAGACAGTAGTTAATGTGAAAATGTTAATGTAAGGTTTTTATGAGAAGCCTAAGTATAACAGGATCTGCTTTTACTGCATACCAGTGTCTGTGTAAGGATGTGGTGCAGGGAAGTGGGGAAATTGGAAACCATCTGGGATGAAACCCTTTGCAGATTGAGGAGAGCTTGAAGGCATTGCTTGTACCTGTATGTGCTATAGGGCTGTATGTGAATTAACAGTGTGGCCGTTCTCAAGTAAAAGCACAATTGAGAACGCCTAAAATTGTTTCCTCTAATTTTCATGTGTTCATCTTCTTACTAGATGCTTATTTTGTGGGAAGAGGGTTTGCTCTTTCAATCTTAATGCTGCATCCTTACTGAGAGAGAATCATAAAATACGTATATTGTAACGTGATGTAAATGTGTAGGTAGTAGAAGAAAACCTGCCCTGGTAGATAACTAGTAACAGGAAGCCTGAATAGCAGGTGAAATAAAGCTGTTTATGAAACATGATGTGTGCTGTCAGTAGAGTAAATCACAGCCTGCCATCTCCATGCAGCAAGAAGACCACGCTGATTTGCTATCACGACAGAGTTGCTGGATCTGGATGTACGCTGCTGCATCATGCTTTTGCAGTTCTGAGCAGTGATTGAAGTGGTAAATCCTCACCTGTGTTTTTAAAAAAGCTGAGATTATATTGCTGATTTTTCTCTCCTCTTGATTTTACTTTTTTTTTGTGTGTGGTTGCGTCACCAGGGTTGTGCCTGGTAGTTGTGAAATACATGGGGACAGTCAGAAGGATTTCCTTTGCGTTTCTGGAATCCAAACTACTACTTCAAGTGAATGTGTTGAGAACAGTGGAGGTGTGGGTTAGCTTTCTACGAACTTGTGTGCGGGTGCTTTGTCTCCTGACCACAGTAACCAGTATCCCTTGCCCCAGACAGCTTTTCATAACCTCCCGTAATGCCTCTGCTCCCTCCCCAAATTCTTGAAATACCGATCGTTCTGTGTTACTATCAATTAGCTGTGCAAGACACAGCACATGCTGTAGCTGCTTCCAAGCTGCATATTTGGTGATTAGCCAACCATCAGGTTAAAAGAGCAGGAGTGTTGGGGCAGTCCTGAAGTCTTTTCCTCAGGGAGGACTGTGATTTGGGTGCTTCAGTGCTGACTCTGCAAAAAAAACCCCAACAAAGTACAGCTCTTATTTTTGAGACATTACTCTTCTGGCATACTTCAGCCAAATGGGTGTGCAGGGAAAGAATTACTGGGAGTGAAGCAGGAGAATAGGCCGATAGGGACGCTTATGTTAGCCCGGTTTCAAGTACCTGAAAAAACCCACAGTAAATGAGGGGGGGATGGCTGATATGCTGCAGTAGTACTGGGGGAATGGGCCAACAGGAACCTCCTGTGGTTCCAAAAAGACAAATGCATAATCCAGCACCTAGGAGGGAACAACCTCGCTGTCTACTGGGTGGCACAAGCAGGACAGCAGCTAGCAGGTCATGAGGAGTGGTTGTTCCCCACTACCTGGCACTCATGAGGCTGTCTCTAAAATACCATGTCCACTTTTGCTCCTGTTTCCCCTCAAATGCAAGGGGGATGCCGACAAACTGGAGAGTTGAATGTGGTTAGGAGGTTAGTGCATATAGTGTGCAAGAAGTTGGTCTAGCCTGGAGAAGAAAAGGCCATGCTCTCCTTGGAGGCATAGTGAAAAATTGTAAATCAATGTCTGCAAGTTAAGACAACGGTAATTCCTATTGAATATAATGGGGAAAAATTACTATGAGAATTGAATACCAGAAACGGTGCCCAGAGTGGCTGTTTTGTCTCCATCCTTTAAAGACTTTCAAATTTAGCTGGACAATGCCTTGAGTGACTTGATTTGAGTTTGAGGTCAGCCTTGTTCTGATCTGTATGGAGTAAGCAACCTCCAGAGGTCCTTTCAAACCTTGTTTTTCTGTGATTGGAAGTATTGCAAGCCATGCACAGTCTTAGTAAGATGTGCTTAAATCCTTCTAAATTCAAGTTACAAATGGATGTTTAAAGGACTCGATCTCCTAACTTTTAGAACATAATTGAGCTAATGAAGCAATTTTATCTCCTTTAAAACTATCCGATTGAGATTGTAGGGTGCTCTTGAGCATTTGCGGTTTTGACTGGCTTTTGTAAAAATCCATTGCATAAAGATTTCTCTCTGTGCTTTTCAAGCAACAGTTCAGTTTTTTGTATTGACTAAAATATCCACACTAAAAAGTAAATTAGCTTTATTAATGCCACAATTAGTATGGACCATCCTGACAGCATGAAGTCAGATAGGAACACTTGTCCCTGTTTTAATGCTAAGCATATTTTGTGGTTTTTGCAAGATCCCAATCTTGGGACCATTCAGACTGTTGCATCATGCCTGTTTTGAAGGATGAAGGGAACACTTTGTGCATGCTCCGAGTGATGCTTTTAAGTTTCCATAAATTTATTTCAAAGCCAGATTCTTGCCATGTTTGCAGAATACTAACTGTCATTCTGAATTAGATATGTGCCAAATTGTAGGCCATCTATCAAAGCATTTTTGCATTTTTTTTTTAGAGCGTGAAAGGAGTTTTCTTTTGGTTTAAACCCAAAAGGCTTTCAGAGACTTTCTTGGGTTTGTAACTCATGAATTCGTAACCTGGAGCTATGATCATGCTGTCCTTTTTGGCTAGAAGTGTCCTGAAAAAAATCTGCAGGAGGAGCTGAAGCTTTTGTAGTAACATGGGCTCCTGATATTGAAAGAAGGAAACTTTTACAAAATTCAAACATAGATATTTTTTTTTTAATTTTTTTTTTTTTTAGGAGGGGGATGACTTTTTAAAAAGAATTCTAACTAAGATAAGCAACAGAGTCTTCAGCTTCAAATGTATTTTTGTGAGCTAATTATCTAGTAGAGGTTTTAAGGGGAAAAACCTATAAATATGGTGTTAACCCTGTGGTACTTTTACTGCTTATTTGGTGATTTGGATTTGAACTAAATCTAAATGAGGTATGATCTTTTTGTTCTTCAGAGCTTTTTGTCATGGCTTTGTTTTAGCAGCATTTGGAATTTGGTGTTTTGTGACTCACCTTGAATGTTTTGCCAAATAGATGTTATAAAATTAACTTAAGGGAAGGAACAGAGGAAGAGGTGTAAATCTATATATGGAACAGTGTCTGAGTCATGACTTAAGAAAATTTGGTGTGCTTTTTTAAAGTACATTCCCCTGTGCCCTCTAAGATCCCTGGTTTTCTCTGCATATTGAATTAATAGCAGTTTTTCAGCTTTGCTTCTGAAGACATTTGCTACCTTTCCTGCAGGTGTCACCTCTCATTTCCAGGCAGGTTTCTTGCAGTGAGCTCTACCCAGACCAAAGGAAATAGTAAGTAGCACAAAACATCACTTTCTGCTTAATGTAACTTCCCAGGTGAAACTATTTGACCTCTTCTGTCCTTACAAGGTGGTATCAAATACCTGTAGGTGGTACAGATTTTACTCTAATACTTCTATTTCATGTCTTCTCTTGCTATGAAGGGAGGAGTCTGGCAGTTCCTGCTCATAGAAGCAAGGGGATAAATCAAATCCACAATTTTAACATTTATTAAGTTTGCGACTGGGTTTAAGACAAGTGTTTCTGATAATAGTGGAGAAGACATGATCGGATGCTTCTTCTAGAGCCTGCAGTGAGGAATGTATCACTAAAATGCTTTTTTTCCCAGCTGGCTGGTAATGATGACTTATCATAGGATACAGATATAGAATTATGAGGGTATGTGTGGAAATTATTTGCTTTAGGGAAGTGAAAATTGTCAAACTTTTTAAATTTTTTAAGTGTGTTCTATCATACACAGTGGTAAACATTAGAATGCACTCTAGAAAATTGCAGGAGGTTGGAGTAGGAAAGTGAGGCATGCGTGGTTTGCATCTTTAATGCTTCAGGGCAGGCTGCTGGGCAGGATTTCTGTTATACTGTTTAATTTCCTTCACAAAGTATCTTGCTAATTGTATTAGAGCCAGCTTGAGAAGCTGGTGTTTGAGATGGTTACTGTTAGAATGCAATGAGTTTCTCATTACTTGAAATATTTTGGGAGCAAAAGTGTACATTTTTTTTAAGTTTTCAATTGTTCATTTTGCTAATTACTTTAGCCATTCTTACTGGGCTGTAAAATTAGACACAATCTTTTATTAAAGTTGTGTGGTGAATCACTTCTTGGAGAATGCCCCATTGACTTGCCCAATCTAAAAATGCCAGGCGGATCCAGGACGGCTTCCAGATGGACCGGTTCTGTGCTGACAGAACCAAGGCTCCTGGCTTTCAACTGTCTCATGGGTAGACTGCTATTCTTGTTTTTATTTTCCTTTTTTTAGGCAAGCTATTGCTGTAGAAGGACTGTTGGTCTAAGCAGAAAATGTTTGTGCTAGAATGGGGTGATGCAGCATAGAGCAAGTTACAAAAGGAGTAAGGAAAAATAGCAGGGTGGAAAGAAAAAAAAAAAGGAAAATGCAAAACTACTCAAATTGTGTTATCAATGGCTTTGACAGTGACAGGAGCTGGCTGGGGATCATACTGTCTGAGAGTTCATGATTGGGATGTCAGCGGCATAGCAGTGGGGAGGTATTTTTGGGAGAAGTGTTCAGTGGCTGACGTTAATTTCAGTTTGGCCAACTTCTGCAGAGTTGTCTGTCAGCTGTAGATGTAAAATCGGAAGTGTGAGAAACTTTACTGAGGGGTCTGACGGATCTTGTGGATCACAAGTCTGTGAAAGTCACAGAATGCCTCTGAAAGAGAACATGCTAAAGCCAGTTACTGATAAGTTTTTATTTGTACGGTATATCTAACACCTAGGTAAAATTTCATTAAAAGTTTTTTGTGTCTGAATCATAGAATGGTTTGGGTGGGAAGGGACCTTTAAACATCCCCCAGTCCACCCCTCCTGCCATGGGCAATGTAAAATCGGAAGTGTGAGAAACTTTACTGAGGGGTCTGACGGATCTTGTGGATCACAAGTCTGTGAAAGTCACAGAACGCCTCTGAAAGAGAACATGCTAAAGCCAGTTACTGATAAGTTTTTATTTGTACGGTATATCTAACACCTAGGTAAAATTTCATTAAAAGTTTTTTGTGTCTGAATCATAGAATGGTTTGGGTTGGAAGGGACCTTTAAACATCACCCAGTCCAACCCTCCTGCCATGGGCAGGGCATCTTTCACTAGATCAGATTGCTCAAAGTCCCGTCCAACCTGACCTTGAACACTTGCAGTGATGGGGCATCCACAGCTTCTCTGGGCAACCTGTTCCAGTGCCTCACCACCCTCACAGTAAAGAATTTCTTCCTTATGTCCAATCTAAATCTACCCTCTTTCAGCTTAAAACCAATGCCCCTTGTCCTGTCACTACAGACCTTGGTAAAAAGTCTGTCTCTTTCTTGTAAGTCCCCTTTATATACTGAAAGGATACAATAGGGTCTCCGTTACCATTAGAAAGTATAAAATGCAGTGGGATGCCATACTTGCAGAACATAACAGAACTACCTTTTATTCCAGCTTGTTCCTTCCCTTCTTCTAATAGTATTTTTTTTCACTTCAGCTAATAGTATTTAATCAAAACGGGAAGCTGACGGTAGCTGGGCTGCTGATGCTGAAGTTCAGGCGAGCAAAGGCCCAAATGTGATACTGGATATTGTGAGACTTAATATGTTTGAAAGTTGTTTTGTTGATGTGGTGTCCCCCCCCACACCTTGGTGTATGTTTATTCTGACTTCACTTGTTTTTTTTTTTTTATAAAAGCTATCTTTATAACAGTGTAAAATACCCTTACTGTAAGCATTGGAAGAGTATGCATTAAGCTTCTAACTGATCTTGTAAACCATCACATATATCCAGAACCTTTTTGGTGGTGACTTGTGTTAGAAAAGATATTCCAGAAGAATGGTGTATTTTCTTCATAACCAGCGCTGTGGCCTTTGATTGGAAAGACTTTGATTTTTAAATTCCCTTCTGAAAAGATTTATTTTTTAATCTGATAGAGGGAGGGGGGCTGGGGCTGGAAGACTGAGCTGCCCCGGCGCAGCGCTGCATGAATGCCAGCTCAGGCGGGGATGGTGTTCTGTCCGATCAGCTCTTGTGCCGGAGAAGCAGAAAGAGGGCTTGTTGGGAAATTTGGCCGGACGCTGCAGTGTGGTGGCTGCTTGCCATGGCTCATCTCATGCTGCATGGAACCTAATGAGCCTTCTGAGACTGGGGTGTGTTGGCCCGAGTGTGAAGGCTGTTGCTTCAGATGGATCAAATCCCATTGGGATCCAAACTGAGTCCCTGCTGGGTGGCAGCGGGGTGTTTGTGGTGCTCCCAGAGTTTGGGTGGACACAGCTGAGCTGGTTTTATGTAAAATCAGCTTGGGTCCAACAGTGTGTGTTTGTTTGTATTGAAGGTGTCTTTATTGCTTGAAAACAATGTTTCTTTGCCCAGCACCTGGGCACCTAATAAATTCTACGGATTTAGGTTCTGTGTCTTTGAAATAATCCACTACTAGAATAATCGGCTTACAGTAAATTGGGAGTTAATGGTATATGCTAAAAGGAAAATGTACATAGAATGGCATGAAAATTTTTCAGTTCCATTGGCATTATGTTGGTTTTTTATAAACTAGTGAAAGAATCCTGATGGCTCAGGGAACTTTACTTAAAACAAGACCTTAAGTCAATATTTGCATATATGACATTGGCATTATCTTAGACTGCAGAGTGCCTCCTCTGCCCCATCCCTTCCTTGTGGCAGCAGAAGTTTGCTTGGCTGGCATATGGGAGATCAAAGCTTTAGGAGCAGGAAGCAATATGACTACTTCGATAGAGAGCTGTTTACCAGGACTGGAGCTGGCACGACTAGTATGTCTCACTTGGGTGTAGGCACAGGTAGAAATGGCTCTGCTATGTGTCACTGCTGTTTCAGAGGCTGAACAGGAGGCGCCTAACCTCCTTTTGAGCTGCTGTGAAGGTAGAACATCTTACTTGTGATGCTTTCAGTAGTCCTCGTGATGCAACTGTTTTGCAAGTCCTCCACGTGGAGCGTGAATGTGATGGCTCCGTATGGTGCAGCTCGGTTAAGTGTCTGCTGTTCTGTATAGTGTGACTTAAACCTATTGACTTTTTGAAGGCTGTGGTGAACTGTACTGTAAAATATGTGTAGACTGCATGGTCTCCATTAGTTA
>NW_009189429.1:100073-114078 GCF_000690835.1 Fulmarus glacialis | reverse complement strand
CTTTCCTTGTTCAATTTCTTGATAGCTTGGAACCGTATCCCTACCATCAGAGTTGACAGGGATCCAGTGGCCTCGTATTGTTTGTGCGTGATGTTAGGATGTGGTTTCATGGCAGATTTCAGTTATGTGCAAAGCAGCAAGTGGTGAGGGGCAAGACGAGTGGATCCGTAGGGGGAAACTGCTGGTGTTCGGCACCTGACATGCGTATTACATGTTTTGGACGTTTTTATGTCATCCTAGTTCTAGTCTCATCTCATGGACTTAATGCCTATTAAAGATTAGCATGCATTAAGAGTGTTCCTGGACTGCATATCTTTGATTTAGTTTCGGTGAAACTGCTCCACATTGTGAACTGAAGCACAATAAATGAGGATGGTTTGGAGCTTCACTGAGAAGCGTACTCCTGATCTGGACTGTAACAATGAGGTAGATGTTGATCTAAGTTGGGTTTGGTGCAGTCCTGCTCCTCTGACCCTGCAGTGAGCCATCTTAGGGAGATAAATTTGCAAAAAGTTGGCACGAAGTAGTTTTCTCTTGGGCTGTTTTCTCTTTATCTGATTCACCAGTAGTATAAATAAGTACTAATTTAAGTGCAGAGCAGGGGAAGGGACCATGTGAATGCATGCAGAAGAGAGGGTGGGATCACAGCATCCCTGGGTTAAGACGTCTTGGAAGTATATCTTTGCAGTTTCCTACTTTCCATTAGGAACGTAGCTGTCTTGGGGACCATGAGAAGGAAAGAAGGAAATACTGAATGTTTCCATCTGTTCAAGGTTCAGTCCATAGGCTGCTTCTCATGCTCATGGCTATTGGCGTGCGAAAGGAAAGGAAGTACCTTTTTGCACAAGACCAGTGGTCAGAGTGGTTTCCCCAGTAGTGGGAAGTGTGAGGCACTTCCCTGCTCAGCGTGAGGAAAACCAAACCCACATCTGAACCCCCAAAAGAATCCTTTGATCTTTGGGGAACTGGTTATTATGGTCATTGTGGGTCATTGTGTAAATAGGAGAGTGAATCACGGGAGCAGATTAGAGCACAGTAGGAGCCTGGCTGCAGAGCAGTGGAGGCTCTTGGATTGTCTTTGGATTTGTCTTTGGTTGCCAAACCCTGGTGCTCACCTTGTGCCTGTGTCTTACCGGGAGAGCTTCACAGGACAAAATTCATGTAGTTTTGGGAGCAGGGGCTAGAATTTTAAGAGTAATGGGGAGTCCACCAGGTCTCTTTATTTGAGTTATATGGGTTGTCATCAGTGACTCAGGTCGGGGTAACAGAGAATTAGTGGTCTTGAAGTGGAAAAAAACCATTCTTATAACCACTACTTAAGTTTAACACTTATGGAGGTGTTTTCATTGTTCAACATTTAAACACCTGAACTACTTTTTCAGGGTTAAGATCTATCTCCAGTAGCCAAACATATACTATGCTATTACTATTGAAACAGCTGGAACTCTTATATCTCACAAATTGTAGGAATGTTTCTGGGGGAAAGCAATTGGAAGGAGCTTTCTCCTTCAGTCCAACACCTGATTTTGAGATAGTTGTGAAGAAAAGTATTATAGTTAAAAGGATAGGATTGTGTCTTCTGTTGTCTTTTGTCTCTAGAGTAAGCTTGCTACTAAACTAAATACCTTTGTAACTCTGTGTATACATATTCATACATAATGACAAAAATGTTAGCTTGGTTTTATACGAGACTGAACTTTTTTTTTTTTTGTGATAGATGTACAAGTGGAAAAAACAGTGCTAATAAAGTTTGTTTTGGGCATCTAGCAACTGTTATGATAAACTGGAAAAGCAAAATCTCAGTTTCTAGCGTAACTGCAGTTCTACTGGCAAGATGCTTCTGGAAGCCACACAACTTTCCAGGGTTCATGTTCCAATAGATTACTTTTAATCTGAACTGACCTAAAACCTGCCTGAGGAGATCTTTATTGAGCATGGCACGTAACTCAAGCTCCTCTTGCTGCTTGATGTTGGACTCTGTCCCTCCAGGTCTGCTGCAAGTTTCAGCAAGGCTTCCTGAATAGCTTGAGAGTTATGTGCAAGGATTTCAGTTATCCCTCGAATTTTTTTTTTTTTTTTTAAAAAAAGCCATTAAATGTGTTTTTCATGGGATTTATTTAATATCTGGTTTCTGTCTTTTTCTGGCTACTATAGAAAGGTCACTGGATTCTGACAGTACTGCAATATCCTAAACAAAGTACCAAGAATGTGAAATTGCGCTCTTTGCTGGACGAGTGTCTGACACTTGGTTATGTCTATGAAAGACACAGGCATGCTAGAATTTCAGTATATTTTCTACTCTTTTCCTTGATTTATTTATATATCTTTTTTGTAGGGCTCCCAGAGGGCCTTAGTTACCTATAATAGCCAACTTCAGAAAGAGTCTGAGTAGCTGAAGACTTCCTTTGTTTAAAATCAGTGAAGATGGGTGTTATGTGGCCATGCTTATCGGGAGGCTTGCCTTCTGCTTTGGCACTGGGATGTGGTTGGCAGAAGAGCTGGTTGTGTAAGTTTTGGAGAAGTGGAGAGTCCAACTGTGCCAGCAGTGACTGAATGCCTTGCGCAGGCAGCGTTGCTATGTTGGCTAACAGTGTGAGCTATTTTGTCAAATAGGCAGTGTTGTGAGATAGGACACTTTCTGTCTTTGCCATGGGGAGCAACGTAGTCTGTAGCTGTGGATGGGGCTGACTCGCTTTGACATGTTTGGTCTGTTTTATTGTTTTGTTAGTCAGGTTGTCATCTTACTCGAAACCAAGAGCTGAACAGACCACTCCCATAAAGCCTCCTTTCCCCCAAAAGATGTCCAGTTAATTTTTTTTTTTTACTTAGCACTGTTGATTTAATCAATCCCCTGCTCCTGAAAATGGGCCAAAACCTTCAAAAAGCACTGTCTGGGAAGTTCTCTAATTATGTTGGAAAGCTGTCATGGCTGGATGACAGAAAGCTGCCACCTAAGGTATATCTTTGGCTTGGATCGGTCACAGAATCGCTGGGGCTGGAAGGCACCTTTGGAGATCATCTAGTCCAACTCTCCTGCTCAGACCAGCTACAGCAGGTTGCTCAGGACCATGTCCAGCTGGGTTTTGAGCATCTCTAAGGAGATTACACAGCCCCCTCAGGACAAACTGTTTCAGTTTTTAATCACTCTTGTGGTGTGTGTGTATGTATATGTATGTGGTGTGTGTGTGTGTGTATATATATATATAAAAGTGGAATTTGTTCCGTTTCAGTTTGTGCCTACTGCCTCTCATTCTTTCACTGGGCACCACTCAGTCTTCTCCACACCCTCATCAATAAGATCTCCCTGAGCCTTCTGCCAGCTCTTTCAGCCTTTCCTTGTATGAAGACACTCTAGTCCCTTAATCATCTTCATAGCCCTTTGTTGGGCTCACTCCAGTATGTTCACGTCTGCCTTGTTCTGGGGAGCCCAGACCAGGGCCCAGCACTCCAGATGGGTGTCACCAGTGCTGAGCAGAGGCAGAGGATCACCTCCCTCACCCTGCTGACAACACTCCTCCTAATGCAGCCCAAGATGCTGTTGGCCTTCATCTGCTGCAAGGGCATGTTGCTGGCTCATATCAACTTGGTGTCCACCAGGTCCTCCTCTGCCAAGCTGCTTTCCAGCCGAGCAGTCCACAGCCTGTAATGGTGCATGGGGTTGTTCCTCCCCAGGGGCAGGACTTGGCATTTCCTTTTGAACTTCATGAGGTTCCTGTTGGCCCATTTCCTCAGCCTGTTGAGGTCCCTCTGAATAGCAGCACACCTGTCTGTTCTGTCAGCCACTCCTCATGGTTTTCTATCATCTGCAGACTTGCTGAGGGTGCATTCAGTCCCATCATCTGGATCATTAATGAAGATGTTGAACAGCTGAGCACTGACTTCTGGGGCACACCAC
Source organism: Fulmarus glacialis (assembly GCF_000690835.1). NCBI lineage: Eukaryota > Metazoa > Chordata > Aves > Procellariiformes > Procellariidae > Fulmarus > Fulmarus glacialis. The sequence continues at coordinate 110,183 of NW_009189429.1, read as the reverse complement.
TGGTTACTCCAGCTGGACTTTGTGTCATTGATCGCAACCTTTTGAGCCTGGCATTTTGGACAGTTTTCAGTCCCTTTCACTGTATACTCATCTGGCCTGTACTCCATCAGTTTGTGTATGAGGATGTTACAGGAGACAGTGTCCAAAGCCTTGCTGAAGTCAAGATAAACAATGTCCACTGCTTTGCCATCGTCCACTGAACTAGTCATTTCATCATGGAAGGCTGTCAGGTTGGTCAGGCATGATTTCCTCTTCATATATCTTTGCTAATTCCCACTATCACCACCCTAATGCTCTGGAGTGGCACAGGCTCAGCAGCCTCTGATGCTTCTTTGAAAAGAGCTTCCAGCCCCTAGACTGCTACCAAGGCACTGAACCTAGGCCCGTATTTCTAAATTTGTTCTGTCAGTTCTTACAGTCTGTTGTAACTTATTTTTTATAGTACCCTAATCAATCTGGCTCTGATTTAGCTTGTCATTTTTTGTTTCCTTCCCTCTTTCCTTGGTTAGAAGGATGTGCCAGGTGATGACTTATGTTTATCTTTCGAGTTCTTGCCAAAACAAGGCTGCCACTTATTTGTTAGAGACCTAGGATAAAGACATATTCTTTGCACATTGTATAGGAGGTGGTTTGTGATGGCCCATGCTGCCTGTGAAAACTCAGGAGAACGTTGTCTCCCTCTCAGGTGAGCTTTGGTCCTGCTGGATGTGCAAGAAAAGCACAGTTAACCTCACAGTGTTCATGCTCAAACTTGAGAGGACTATTTTTCATCCAAGACTTGGTCATTATGGACTTCTAAGCTACAGATAATTGATTTGAGTAGGGTTTGAAATTGAGAAAGCTGTGTAAAAAGCAGAGGGGAGGTAAGATAGGTATTTTTGGTAGTTTGTGTTGCTGAGATGTTCTCCTGCACCTCCTACCAGTTGAGACTTTTTGGGTTTTGAAAGTTTTGTTCCCTCAAGGAAATAAAGAAGCTTTCAAAATAATTGGTTCATGTTGACGTAGTGTGGCTATGATTACCTACTACTTCTGTGGAAAGGTTTGGCAGTTTGAGTTGTAGTCTGCAATGCTGTAAGCATTTGCCATGACTGACACTGTGTTCTGATCCATTTTCCATGTTTCTTCGTAAAGCTGTCCTATAGTGTGTATATTGAAATATAATACCTGCTAATGTGCTTAAAACCAGAGTTTGTCATGAGAGAAATATGTAACATGGGTATTTCTTGCATTTTTATGCATTTGTAGGTTTCCAAAGTGGCTGGTTTGAGTTGGTTGGAAGATGACATTTTTATTTCTAGTCTGTAGGTGATGAATGGCAGTTGTCTTTATGATCTGTGGCTGCCAGAATTTCCTATCTGTTGGGCAATATTTCATGTCAGCCACTCGGAAAACAATCCAGTGCAGAAGCAAGACAAAACTACTATGCTTGCTGCAGGCAGTAATGGGGAAATATGATGCTTTGAAGCAAGCCTAGAGAATACGTTTGGCAAAAATAAATGTATACAGTACAAAAAGCATGTGTTAGGAGTTCCAGAGTGTATCACAAGCAGATAACTCTGGTGATGACTTCTGTTTATAATGAAGAAAGCAAATTTTCTTTCTTAAAGAAAAAAAAAAAGCAAAACTAAGTCTTCATGTTTGTATTCGACTGGCTCCTTTTTTAATGGGTCTATTCAGAAAATAGTTTGCCAGACAGATCATTCTAGCTTCTCTTGTATTCATGGCACCATCATGTATTTCTGGTTTTTATTAAGGATTTTCTGACTTCATCTATAGGCAGCAGAGGGTTAAAGGCTATATAGCAACATGCATGCAGCAGCACTTTTGATGAAAGCTGTCCAGAATTATACATTAATTTAGTGGAGCTTTAAGTTCAATACCAGGAAAAAATACTTTCCCCCGTTTGATTCCTTAATTTGTGAATTAATTGTTGGATATTATCATGCACTGATAGAATAAGGATTAACCTGGGAAAAAACTTTCACTGCCATTCAGGATTTCTGTCTTTTAATCCTGTTATGCTCTCATCTTTGTGCGTGTTTGTTGTGATCTGCAGGGGAGAGGGAGGTTTCAGTGAGAACAGTGTTACATTTGTGTGTGGTGCCTGGGTACCCTGGATTTGAGTGAGAGGGAAGATGATTTGATTGCTGCAGGTTTGTGGAGATTTCTGGCATAAACAGAATTTCCTGATGAACAAATGAGTTTTTATTGCCAAACAAGCCTTAAGCTGTCAGTAAGCAACTCTCATGGATCTTGTGCAACAGATGGACAAATATGTAAATACATTGCTGTGCTCCTCTGAGTAAACTTAATTATATCAAAATTAAAGCTCACTTGCTTATTCTTCTTCATAATAAAACCAGATGAATCTGAAGGAGGGTGCCTTTTACGGGTCTGCGTAAATTTAAGTTGTATGATATTGTCAATCATATACCTTCTGGCTGTATTACATTTCTTGGATCAAATCTGCAAAAATATTGTGTGTGCAGCAATCAATTTTTTGCAGATATAATAGCAGATGCAAGTATGAGAATTAACAAAGCATTGCATGTACGTGCCATGCACAATTTGAAGCTTTCTCCCTCCTTGGCCCCAAATATGCGTTGCGTAACAAACGCTTGCCCTGGGAGCAGTGATTCAGAATTGGTAAATCTTGGGCTGGGACTTGGTGGGACGGAGGGAAAAAAAAAAAAAACAACACTGCCAGCAATCCCTTCCACCACACGTGCACAAAAACCTACCCACCGCCACCAAAATATGACCCAGTGTCATATTCCTAAATTTACTTTATTCTAATAGGTGACTGTCCATTTTTTTTTCCCCTCTCCAAAATGGTTGGGAACACTACAATTCACAAATAAGCATTGCTGTAAGGTAAACGCTTGTTCTTAGCATTTGTCGTTAGGTCTGCCTTTTTGTACATGCATGGCTTTCAAGTTGCATTTCCACGTCTGAGTTGCATTCACTGTTGGTTTTTTTTCTTTTTTTTCCCTTTTTAGTGGACTATATCGTGGAATATGACTATGATGCAGTGCACGATGATGAGTTAACGATCCGAGTTGGGGAAATCATCAGGAATGTGAAAAAACTGGAAGAAGAAGGATGGTTAGAAGGGGAGCTAAATGGCAAAAGGGGCATGTTCCCTGACAATTTTGTGAAGGTGAGTCTTCTGCATTGACTTGGTTTTACTGTGATCGTACAGTAGGCTAGTTATTATTGAAATGGTTAGAATCACATCAGTTGTATTTGTAACAACATGATTTTTTTAACTGGAAGACCTTTGAGATGATCACATTTTTTTTAGTATGCTTTTGAAGGCCTTTTTTGAGTAAGTTCTGCTGTCTGTTCTTACTCACTTCAGCATTTCTTTTGGTCTGCACCCTTGCACTGTATGTTCTGTTTCCTTCCTACTGCTGCAGTGCACTAACAGTTGTCTGTAGCCATGGTTACCTGCTTTAGTGAGATGAACTGATTAAAAAACCAAACCCACAAAACCCCCCAAACCTACCCCTACAGAAGACATCAAGTCATGAGAGAGTTGGGAAAGTGGGGTCACAGCTCAGTCAGCTCGGCTATAATGAAAAACTATGTCCTCAAGCTGTGGTTGTGTGGGTGCTTCAGCCTGGATTAAGCTGCTTTGTTTGAAGGAGCAATTCTGCCCTACTCTGGACTCCCTGCTGCTGGCACTGCCTTTCTCGTGACCGTGCAAAGGGACAGGGCAGGGAACATGTCCAGCTAAAAGGTTGGTTGGTTTCCTGACCAGGCTCCCCATTTGTCAGCAGCAAATACCTGAAACGTGAAGGGTGTGAGGTAAGTGCTCCACTGGGCTGCAGCACTGTCGTGTCTTTGGATTAGTCATAATCTTTCTAAATACAATCCTCTTCTCTGGGATCTCTGTCTCGCTCAGTGCTGTGCAACTGACTTGCGTAGTTGTCTTCTGCTGTGAGATATTGCTTCTCAAACCTTTTATTTAACCTTTTATATTTATTCTGTGTTTGTGTCCTAATTTTAATTGAAGTTCTTGTTTGCATCTTTCACATTTTTCCTGTTTTCTCTGCAAATTTTCTAAATGTAATATTGAGTATGCATCTATTTATTAGTTACTTACAATGAAGAAGTCTGCAAAGCAGCTAGGTGTGCTAGTCAGCGTGTGACTTCTGAAATTCAAAGTCTGCTGAGCTGCAGGTATTTTCTCATCTAAACTACGCAAGTGTTATGGAGATGTTATGCTTTATGGAAGCTTCTTTATGGAAGTTACTAACAAGGTCAGAAAGCATGAAGTATAGTGAAAGAGAATTTAGATATTCCTGTCTCTTTTGAAGTGAAATTAATTCTTTGCAAAACAGAATTATCTAATGTATCTTACTGTGATATTTTCGTATCCTTAAACCTAAGGGGAAATTTGTTCAGTTCTATAAACACTTCTTTACACTTGCTTACATTAAATTTGACAATTTTTCTGTTCATCTTACTGAAAAAGCAAAATTACTCATTTTTGATTTACTGCAGAGGGATTTAAGGATCTACCTTTTAAAACTGATGGGAATAATCCAGTTGTTCTCAGAGAGGGTCTTTTACCAAGGAAAAGTTTGTACGAATGCCTTTCATTTGTCTAATATTTTAAGTTGTTTGTAGTTCGGTTCAAAATCCCTTTTGGGTTTTGAGTCCTGTATAAATAGTAGTTTTACCTTAAGTGGTGTTTTGGCGATTACTGTGGTGATGATGTACTTAATTAGCACTCAAGTGCCATACAGGAGGGAAAGTGTCAGACATGGCTCTTCTCTGGTTCTTGTGTCATCAAGGCTGTCTTTCTACTGAACAGCAAAGAGGAGTCGGATGTGGCTTGTTTCCATGTTAAATGCTAAACTTCTTGGGCGTTTTCTTGCCCTTCTGCAGCTGTGGCTTTTATAAACTTCATTTTAAATTATTTCCATCCTGAAAAATCTTTATGCATCTCAGCTCCATGTATTTTTAACTATACTGCTGTTCAGTATGTGCATGGCATGGTTGGATATCCTGAATTACAGGGGACAGTCTGTTTTCTAGAAGGCGTAGGGATTTGGAGAAGTGGAAAGGAAGTTGTGTAGAAGAAAATTACCTCTTTGGTTTCATGACAACAGGGGATAACTTGCCTTCTTGGGGCTGGACTTGGGAACTTTTTAAGACAGTATGCATAGGCTGGAAGGCTGTTGTGCAGTGATGAGATGATGGGAAAGCATTAATTGTTAGGGAAGTGCAAGTCATGGTTTTCTTCATGCCCAATTTGATTATAGTTTCTTCTTAAAGGTTAACTTACAGGTAGTGATAGTTTGAGAGACTTCTTTTGGGAAAGCTGTTGCAGAAAAGTGGGCTTTTTCTGCCTCCACCCCCCAACTGTTCTCATTTGCTGCTGCAGTAGGTTGTTGATAGTGCAGGATCTATGAAACGCTACTGTGACCGGACCACCGCAAATACCAAGCCTCAACAATTAAACTCAAATGCTCCAGGTTGGCCTGGTGCAATGTTAACACCTGCAAGGTGTGGATGAACTGTAGGAGGCAGGTGAAACAAGCTGAAGCAGGGTTGTACTTTGGCCTTGTGAACACAGAAGGTCCATTGAGAAATGGATTTACTCATTTGCTGCCTCACCCAGTAGCTCACCACCACCAGGTGGTGGTGGCCTCTGTGTCCTCTGAGCTTTCTATGGAAAGGAATGTCACTGCTCTAAGCAGGAACCTCCCTACAGCTTCTGCAAGGGGGTGTAGGGTTGAAAGTAGAGCAGTGTAGCAAATTGATTGGGAGGAGTAATGACAAGAAGGATGCTGAAGAGGGACAAATATTGCTAACTTCTCATGACCCACGGGAAAGCAAAAGGAGGCTGAAGGTATGAAAGGAGTGGGGAGGAAACAGGTGGAAGGACACTAGGCTGGGAGGACTGGGGGGACCTCGGGTGCGTGGGGTAGATCTCCCGGCTGAGGACAGTAGAAACGTGACCACAGAGAGCAAATTGGTGTGGACAGGACCAAGGGTTGCACCAAGTTTTACATGTTTGGATGCAAAATTCTGGGACTGTACTTGAATATTTATTCCTTCCTGAGAGGATCATCATCTTCTCCTGTTATGAGTGTAATTTCACGCATTAGTTGGGGATCTGGCCTGAACTCATTATATGGATAAACTTGGGCTTTTTTTGTGATATATATGCGGGTTCGTTAAGAATTGAACTGAGGCCAGGGTATAACCTCTCCATGCAGAATTTGGATGGTAAATTATAATCTGTGCTGATCTGAAAAAGACTAGCATTTGAAGCTGAAAGTGCACGTGTTATCCACTCCATTTGCCTAGCCTCTTCATATATAAAATATTTAAAAACATAATAAATATATGACAGATTAAACTGGGTGAAGATGGACGTGTTTTCTTTTTCAAATGTTAGATATTTTTAGAGAAGATAAATGAGTTCTTTAAAAGAAGCCTTTTGATTTTCATCTGACAACTGCAGGAGAATTGGGGGGAGGTACTAATTCCAGCTAGTTTGGTTTTTGCTTGTTTTGCTAGTTTGTCTCTTCTTCATCCTGTCCGAGGACAGGAAAAGAGCTTTTTGCCTTGGTGGCAGCTGCAAACTGTCCTTGGCTGCCGGGCAGCGTGCGCCGCTTCATGCCTGTTTGAAGGACAACCAAAATGTCGACAGGAGGATTATGGCTGCATGCAGCCTCGATGTGTTGGATGCCCCAGATTTGGACTGTATCATCACTGCTAAAGCAGATCAGTCCCCTTCTGTTCCTTCCCTTTGGGCTCCACTAATACGTAAGATTTACTGACATTTTACACCACTCCTCATGCTTTGATTTTGCATGCTTTGACAAATGCATCTTCTCTGTTTAAGTTGACCAAGTGTTATCAACTTCATTTTGAGTTGTTAGTCATGCAGGAAATAGCTTTTTGATTATGTCTTCCTTTTTTTTCTAAATATTGCAAAATAGTTTTATGTAGTGGTAGTGGGTTTATGTTTCATGTAGTAGTAGCAATTGGGTCTTTGCTGTCAGAAGAGCAGCAAAGGAAGCTGACGTGTTTTCAAATGGGTTAATTTGTTGTACAGACAAGTAGGTGAGCTAAACGCTATATGACTTTGAAATAGTCATATGCAGAAGGGAATGTATAGAAGCTTCCTGTGGATACTAATGTGATGCTGATGCTTGGTACCTTATAACATCTGCTGGTAACTTTTTGGTTGTTTTTTTTTGCCTTCTAGCCAAACTTTCTGCCTGTTGACGGTGAGATCCTGAAGAAGGATCAGAGCTTAGTGCTGCCTGGTTCCTAGTGCCAGCTGGGACCCGGGCATTTTCTGCGAGCTTGTCACTTGATGGGTTAACCAGCAGTCTGAGATAGTCTGTCCCAAAAGGTGCAGTTCTTGGTGCTGACTTCCACTTGTGGTGTTCTGCATTAAAAGAAAGAGAACAGGTAGACTCAGTTAAGGGGAACCACATAAAGCCTCCAGAACATCCTCAGATACTAGTGTGACAGTGTCGCTGCGTTGGATGGAGAGCGGGAGTTATAGTAAAGCTTGGGGGGGAAGTCAGGGGGTGGGATGTCCAAAGAAGTCCTGGAATCAGAGCTCAGGGGTGGTGGAGAAGCTTGCAGTGACTGTATAGTTGAAAACAAGTGGGTAAAAAAGGTACAAGCAATTACACTGCCCGCTTGTGAAGCTCCCTTCCTTGAATTCACTTTTCAGTACTAGGCCTTTTTAAAGATTTTCTGCCTGTATCGCAGTGTTGAATTTTGGACTGCACATATTTCCAATTTTATTAACAAAACCTGATTTGAAATTCCCGTTTGAACTGTGTGCATATACGCTTTTAGTGGGGTTGAAATATTTGAATTAGAGTTCTTGTTCCTGACATTGTTATTGCCATTTTTCTCCCTCTTCCTGTATGGGCAATTTAAAATAAACAACTTCATAAATTCCTGAAAGGAATTAGCAGTGGAAACCTAACAGACTTTTATTGTTTTCTTTGAGAGTGGCTTTTCCTTTCTGAGATTCATCACAGTGCGAAATGTGCATACCGACATTCATCTCCAGTATGGCTTAGAGCAGTGCAGTTACACTGTTAGATTGAATGTGTGAGGGTTTTGGAGATGTTAAGGTGTGTGGGATGTGGAAGGCTTTTTGGTTTTGTGTTGGGTGGGGTTTTTTTTGTTGTTTGTATTTTGTTGTAGCTCTGTTCACTCTCTAGCCAACTATTGCGTTGATAAGCTGGAAGTGATGATTTGGTGTTCATCCTTCTGTTCATTTTTGAAGGTTTTTGTCCGTATGTAGCTGAGAAGGTTTTTTAAGAACTTCAGTTGCTTGTTTTATTTCTTTTATTGCTATCTTAGTTTTGTAATTATATATATCTTGTGAGTAATATGGCTTTTCACGGTAGTAAAACCAGTTCGATCATAAGTTCAAGGCAGGAACTCAAAGGAGGGAGGAGCAACGGATAGATTAATTAGTAGCTTTCATCAGTTAAGATAGAAAAGTTTGCTGGTAGGCTTTGGGGGCATTCTGGTGAGCAAGCTGGACACTTCTACAAGCGTGTTTGGGATATGCACCACTTCAGCCGCCCGCTCAGCGGAGGACGTGTCTGCGATAGAGCTGGTTTGGAGAAAACTGTTTGCCTACGCAGGTGTGTGCAGCTGCTGCTGCTTAGCTTAGTGCCAAGCCTGGATCCTTTTCAGGTTAACACGTGAACTTTGCTCGCTGTGACATTTTTCTTCCTCCCCTAAATAAAAAAAACCTGCAACACTGGGTGTGTTCGAGCAAATATGTCCTTGAAAGCGGTAAGCTTGCTTTATTTTCTGTATGTTCTTAACATTCATTCTTAACAATCAAATATTGTAGACAGACTTTGCATTTCAGGATAATGAGCATGAACAGCAGCACAAATTTAAAAGTTGTGATTGCAGTATAATTTTTAGACTTTATTTAATATATAGCGTAAATTCTTGGCCTTAGAGTTGTTTGTGTAATAGAATTACTTGGGTTTGGTTTAGTTTATCTACCCTTTGGTAGTGTATAGAGACACTTAGGAACTGCAGACAGCTATGGTGCTTGCATGAAGAATTTCTTTTAAAAAGGGTGATTTGGTTTTAGGGGTTACTTTCTTGTTCAACTTCCTGGTCTATGTGTTTGTCCATGTAAGCAAAACAAAACCCAAGCCCCTTTCCTTCCCTTAAAAGCCCCCCCTAGACCAAAACTTTAGAGTATTAGCACAGCTGACCTACCTTCTTAAGGCTGTGTCTTTGCTGCCTCCCTCCTATGTTCTCGCTGGTGGGGTGCTGTTAAGCACCGAGAGTGCTGTGAACCAGTGAGAAGTTTTGGCTGAAAACTCCTTCAAGCATAGCGTCTTCCGTAATTCCTTTTCAAAAATAGAATTGACCTCGCCCAGAACTTTAAACAGGAATCGTGGAGTCGGGAGGGATCGCGGGGGAGACAGTGTCACTCTCTTCTGGGTCGTTCTTAATTCTAACCTAGACACAATTAAATAGTGTAGTAACATTAATTAAAAAAACAGATTAGTAACTGTAAGCTTTTAAACAATGTATATAGGATAAGCCATATGCATCTAGTTTGCAATAATTAGGGTGGCTTTATAGAATGGAATAAAACACGTACCTATTTCCAGAATTTTGGGGTTTGCTCCTCTGCTCGGTGTTCTGTCCGAATTCTTTGCATCCAAGTAAGGCTTGGAGAAAATTAGATATGCAGTAATTTATCAATCCTATCGGTCAGATGATATTTCAGTTGGTACAGCTTTTTCTTCTGCTTTATTGCTGTTTTGAGGAGACTGTCATCGCAGTGGGTTGTGTAGGGCGGTGAGACTGAGGAGCTCGGAGATGTCGTTAGCTTCCCAGGGAGAGGTAGGCAGCCCTGCCGGTAAGAAGGCGATGCTTGCTTTGAATCTGGCAGTTCTTGTTTTTCAGAAACAAAGATAACATGCAAGATTGAAAGCCATATTAAGTAATTTTGGTTTCAGTATTGAGTGTATGAGAGAAATGATGGGTGTAAGGTGGCTCTTCGTCTCCTGGCAAGGAGTGAAGCTGAGTGTTCAGGCTGGTGGTTTAAGAGCAGTTGCCAATACGATGGTACCA